>NC_057861.1:487897486-488009986 GCF_019393635.1 Dromiciops gliroides
TAATGATTATTCATAGTTTGCAATTTGCAATTCTTCTTTTAAACAGACTTGTTTAAATACCCCATTCATTTTACTTTAATATAAAAATAATTTTAATAACTTTTAAATACAATATAATTTTATAATAACTTTTAAATTTAAGTTTTGTGCATTTGTAACTTCTTGTGGTATATGGTCTTTTTACCACTTATTTATTGAGGAATGGTTTTATATATATATATATATATATATATATATATATATATATATACACATATATATTCCTATCAATTACATATATAATTAGGGAGCATGGTTAACATGGCTCTGTGAAAAGTCTTCAAGAAGTGAAGATTTCCAATTGTCCAACGGATAATTGAAAATAATCCTAGAATGACCAATGATAAGAATCTCTTTTTAAAAAGGCAAAAATACAACTAGCACCAAGATAAGAGTGGCAAAAAGTATAGTCTACTGGAGCCCCAAACAGGACATGCCCACTGCCCTGTTATCATCAAAGTCAGGAAGTAGACTGGAATAGTAAGCGAACAAAAAAAAGAATCACACCATAAAGATCTATGAGGATGATGGATGATTAAGACACAAACCCAGAACAAGAGAATGACTCCAAAACATCTATAAGCAAAGCCTCAAAGGAAAAACAAAAACATATCTTGGCTACAAGTTCAACTAAAATTCCTGGAAAAGATGAAGTAAGAGTTTTAAAAAAGGATTTTTTTTTAACAAATGAAATGAGAGAATTAGAGGGAAAAAATGGAGAAGATAAAATGAAAGCTATGGAAGAAAGAATTGGAAAAATAATGAATAGCTTGGCACAAGATATACGAGCTTGTCCAGGCAACAAACTCTCTGAAATTAGAAAAGACGAAATGGAAAGTCATGACTCTATTAGACAAAAAGAAATATTAAAACAAAGCCAAATGATTGGGGAAAAAAAAAAGAAAATATAAGGAATCTCATAGCAAAAACAACAGACCTGGAAAATAGATTGAGAAGAGATTATTTAAGAATCATTGGGGAGACAGCTAGGTGGTGCAGTGGATAAAGCACTGGCCTTGAATTCAGAAGCTCCTGAGTTCAAATCCAGACTCAGACACTTGACACTTACTAGCTGTGTGACCCTGGGCAAGTCACTTAACCCCCATTGCCTCAACAACAACAACAACAACAAAAGAATCATTGGACTTTAGCCATGACCAAAAAAAGATATTAGACATTATATTTTTTTTAAGTGTAAAACTTTGCATATCTCTTAGAATCAGAGGACAAAGTAGAAAGAGAAAGAATCCATGGTTACTTCCTGAAACAACCAAATGGAAACTCCCCAAAACATTATAGCAGCATTTCAGAGCTTCCAGGTTAAAGAAAAAAAAATCCTACAAAGAAAGAATTCCAGTAAGGATCATACATGATTTGGATGCCACTACCATAAACATGTTGAGAGCTTAGATTATAATATTTCAGAAGGCAATGGATCTACAGTTCCAACCAAGAATAACTTACCCAGCAAAACTGGGAAACTGGGGTGGGGGGAGAGTGGATTTTTCATAAAATAGAGAACTTTCAAGCATTTCCAATTAAATGACTAGAGTTGTGTGGAAACTTTGAAATATAATCACAAAAGTCAAAGAAAGAAAAAAGGTAAACAATCACAAAGATAAACTGTTTATATTCTAATATAGAGATGATACCTATATCTTCCAAGTACTCTATTATCAAGAGTCATGAGAGAGTCTAAGTAGACAGTAGGCCTGAAAGTAGTTCTATTATTTTTTTAAAATTCTGAACATAAGAAATAAAGCAAGCATTTCCATACAAAGTAGGATAGAAAAAGAGGATTGCACATGAAACTGCAAATCGATTATGTACAACTTGCTTTTCATTTGAAATATATAATAAAGTTATTGTGTAACTTTCTTTTTTTTTCTTCTCCCTTCCTCCCCCTCTGCCCTAGATATGACTACTATTAGACACAAATATGTGTGTGTGTGTATGTGTGTGTGTTTGTGTCTGTATCTTGGCAGAGATACTGGAGTGGTTTGCCATTTCCTTCTCTAACTCATTTTAAAGATGAGGAAACTGAGGCAAACAGGGTTAAGTGACTTGCCCAGGGTCATACAGCTAGTATTTGAGGCTGGATTTGAACTCAGTTCTTCCTGACTCTAGGCCTGGCACTTTATCCACTGTACCACCTAGCTCTTCTTAGGGGCCCAAGGGGTAGACTCCTTGAAAATAGAATGGAGCTTCTTGCTCGGTACTGCCAACATGGTGTTCAAGCGCTATGTGGAAATTGGATGGGTGGCCTACATTTCCTTCAGGCTACATGCAGGAAAGCTGGTAGCAATTGTGGATGTTATTGATCAGAATGGGGCTTTGGTGGATGGCCCATGCAGTGGGGTGCGGAGGCAGGCCATGCCATTTAAATGTATGCAGCTTACAGACTTCCTTCTCAAGTTCCCCCACAGTGCTTGTCAGAAGTATGTCTGGGCTGCCTGGGAGAAAGAAAACATCAATACAAAATGGAAAGCCACAAGATGGGCCAAGAAGATTGAAGCCAGAGAAAGGAAAGCCAAGATGACAGATTTTGATTGTTATCTGGTCATGAAGCCCAAGAAGATGAGAAACAGAATGATCAAGGATGAAATGAAGAAGCTCCAGAAGATGGCTACCAAGAAGGGCTCTCTGAAGAAGGGAGCTGCCCAGAAGGCCCTGCCTTCAAAGGTCTCTGCCAAGAAGATCCCCTCAAAGAAGGCTGAGGGTCAGAAGGCAGCCCTGGGCCAGAAGGCCCCAGCCAAGAAGGGAGTGGCTCAGAAGGCACCAGCTCAGAAGGCTTCAGCCCAGAAAGCAGCTGCTCCCAAGGCCAAAAAATAAGGGGCTGCCAGAAATCAAATAAAGGTTTTGCTATTAAAAAAAATAGAATGGAACTCAATAATTGTATTGTTATTACACACATGCTGTGTAATAACAAAATAAAAAGAAATATTAACAAAGTTGCAAGAGTCTAAAAAGAAAGAGTTCAAGCACCAAGGAACTACAATCAAGATCACATAAGACTTAGTAAGAACCAACATAAAGAGGAGAAAATCTTGGAATTTGATATTAGAAAGCACAAAATACTTACAAAGTGTGTATAATCCTTCATGAGAGGAAACATACTCAGAATAGAACAGAGGGTATTCAAATATAGCTGATGAAAATCCAGTTCTGAGCAGGAACTTTGAAATGTAAACAGAATAGTAGAGGAACCTAGAAAAGTAAATACATTTGAGCAATTGAGAATGACTAAATGATAATGAAGGACTCACATTCTAATAGGGAGAGAAGAGAAAAAACATTCTTTCAGAATCCTAATGCAGGGAGTTAAATAAGATAGACACAGAGCCTTGGAATAGTTTTGTTCTGTTTTGTAACTCTTAAGAGAAGGGAAAAAAGTGAGACCAAAAAAAAGTACTAGGAAAAAAATAGGAAGAATGGAGGGAACTTAGTATTTTATATAAGTGGGGCCAATCAGAAGAAGAGCATAGAAACATGAAGGAAGGGATAGAAGAGAGTAGGCATTTTTTGTTCTTACTCTTAATTGAAATGGATAAAGAAAAATGAACATTTCTTCTCTTCCCCCTTTTCACCCTCCCTCCAGACACAGTTTGGGGTTATTACTTAGAGAAGTTTCATCTGAAACTGTTGATTGACAAGTGCCAATTTTTCAGAGACTTTTAATAATGTAGGTCATATAAGATCTCAGGAGGAGTAAGCATTGATCTAGAGAAAAAAAAAATTCCCCTTAAGTGGCCACAACTAAAGAACCTCTGAGATTTAAGAATTCTTCTTGGCTATGGAGATTATTCTCATAAATTGATGAAAACAGTGGATGTAGCCCACCTGTCCAAGAGGTTTTGAAGTGAAAAGGAGAGAGATAGAGTGGTAGTTGGTTAAGGTAGTAATAGAGTTAAGCAAATGTTTCCTTAAGAGAGGAAAAACTCATGCATGCACATCCTGTACTTCCCTCCCTCCATACCTTAATAGTAGCTGAATGAATGTTTGTTGAATGGATAATCAGGACAAGGACTTAGCTCTTATGACAGGAATACCAGCAGAGGATTCACTGCTTATATCTCTCCACCCTCCCACCCCCACCCCCCATCCCACTGCCCAATCTTCCATTCCAAGTGTTTTGAGGTTTATTAGAGCACTCTGAGACAGAGGTCTAAATGCTTACTTGAAGCATAATGAAAAAAAGTGGAGCTTTATCAGCTGCAAAGGAGACATTGAGTGGTGAACATCCACTCCTGAAGGAACCAAAGCTGAAGAGGCAGGACTTCTTGCATTTGATGGTTGAGCTAAGCTGAGGTGAAACCTTATCCAGTGACAACTGAGCAGGCAATGATCTAGTGATGGCAGAACTGTTCTGGCAACAACTCAAAGCTGTGCTCTCTCCAGTTTCTTCATTTCCTTTACCTTTTCCATTTTCCCTTGATGGATTTATGAGGTTGACTTAATTGCAGGAACTTTTTGTTATATTTCATTAGCATGATTTAATTAAATAAATGTTTTATTGTTTCATTGTGATTTGCTTCTTCTTCAATAATCTTTTCTATATGGTGAGGGGAAGGGCTCAAGCTGAGCATTTCTTTTCCTCCAATTTGAACCCCAGCACAGTATGTCCTCCCCCATCATAGATGAATTAATATTTTTAGGAAAGGGATCTGTGAAAAAAGGAAAGATTAAAAATGCTGGAGAGGAGACAGTTAAGAAAGCAAATTTCCAAAAGCAGGGAAGGGGGTAAGAACACAAGTGAAACGGTTTGCTTTATTAAGGAGGAGGGATGCTTCTTCTATTACTGAAAAGAGGAATGAGAAGATAAATGTAGAAATAGGACTACTGGGGGTGAAAGATTCAGTTAGATGATAGAATTTATGTACAGTAGAAGGTAAATCTTCTTAGTTGGCTGAGAGTGAAATAGAAAGTGAGCGTAAGAAGATGGGGATAAAACTGGGGGCTTGAGTGGAGAGGAGAAACTCTGGAACAGCTACTGTGAAAAGACTGCTAGGGAGTCAATGAAAGATAAATAATTGGGTTGCCAAGGGATAGTGAGGACCAGATTGAAGTTGAACAGCATGAATTTGTTGTGGGTGGGGTCTATTTCTGTTTTTCAATCCTAGTAGGGCATTAGCAATGCATCATCCTGAGTGTAGAAAGGAAAGGGGCTTCCTTCTCATATTCTCCCTTCTGCATTGGTGCTTCATGGGGGAAAACAGCAGCTTTCAACTGCTGCTTTGCTAGAGTATAGGCAAACCAAATAGAGCAGAGTAGGACTGACAAATTCCGGAGATCCAGAGCATTTTTGTAGGGAATGGGAATGCATAACTATTGGACTCCAGTCCTCTACGATATTTTCTTTCAGGCCTGTGAAAGAAGAGAGATTTACCTCCCATACTCCATCCATGAATGTAGCATCTCAGCATGCATTTATGCCATCTCTATACAGAGTGACAGAACTGAGCCAAACTGCATATGAAGAAAAAAACATCTACGGAGAATGGTGATCAACTGTTCCCTTTCTCCCCTAAGGGCAAAACAAGAGAAACCAGGCTTAAGCTGCAGCCTGAGGGAGTGAATAGCAGACATTAGGAAAATGTTCCTAAGAGCGGGGATAATGTGGCAGGTTAGAAAATCATCCTTCTCAAAAAGTCTTTACAATTAGACCAGATTCTTTTCTGTCTGGGGTAGTTCAGATGTGTTCCTAACTAAAGACAAGTAGCCATGGGTTAAGTGATTTCCTGACATACTTTCCAGACTGTGAAAGCAATGCATACAGAGAACAAAAAGAATGTTTAGAGACTAATGTTATAATTTATAACTCTCTGAAAATTCAACATTTATGTTTTTTAAAGAAAAATGCCTGAACTAAATGTTTTTAAGATGGTGGTATAACCAAGGAAGTAACCAAGCACAAGACACAAGTCCTTTCTTAATTAAAAGGGTCAATCCAACTAATAGACATAGATTTTTTCCAAATAAACAAACAAAAACCCCCAAGTCAATTGCCTAGTAGACAAGGGATCTTACAAACAAATCATTCCCAGTAGGATAGCTATGATCTGGTGCAATGAGTATCGTCAGGTATTTGTGTTTTTTTCATGTTTTTTTTTTAATAAAAAGTCTTTTCTTCACATTTTCTTTTGCTACCTAATTTCATGCATCAGAGGTCAAAAGACAAAAGGTCAGGCCTGCTTTAACCTAACTCCTTGCTATGAGTAAAATCCAGGGAAATATTCTTCATGCAGGCTGTATTTTTACATTAGTTATAACTTTTTCTTAAAATTCTCTTTACCCTACCTCATGTGATACATGTACAGAAAAGCAAATTACAAGATACATCAGTCACTATTGACTACTAAAATGGCAATAAATTATCTCCCCAATTTCTTCAAGTTGGATTTGTCTTAAGCTCCAATGCTATTAAAAGGCAAGAGAATTTTACTTACATATGTATGCACAGATAATAAGTGACATTTACTTATGTACAGGTGAGCTTTACTTATATATACTTATAAGTATATATATATAAGCTTTACTTATATATACCTATATATATTTACTTATAGTGGTAAAATATTTTGAACACTTGAGTACATATTTCTTGGTTGGTTTTCTAGATAATTTGTAAAGACTCATGAAGAAAAATACCTTATCATTTTTTAATCACTGTAATATTTTGCTTAATGAATATTCATTTTAAAATACAACTTTTTTTAAAGGTTCTCAAAAGATCATTGGCCAGTTATTAGGATTTTCTTTTAGTGTTTTATTTTGTTGCTGGTGAATTCTCACTTAGAAAAAGGGGAAATTTTTTTTCTATTACTTTTCATTAGAAATATTTAACATTAAAAAAACCTTTAAAACATTTTTTTCTATATAGGTGACCTTCAAATGCTAACTTAAAGTTTTTACAGGGGGATAGTTTTAGGGATGGGGTTTTATTTTATATAATTGCATGTATCAAAGGGGCCATAGTTCCTTAGTGGAATATAGAAGGACAAGAATGTAGCGAAAAGGCAATTTTGTGAAATGTTATTTTTCTCTTGGATCTCTGCCTGTAGCATTTCAAGAAATTACTAGGAATTTAGTCTGATGTCTCTAAGGCTGATAACATTCATATCAAAGATCCTTAGAATAAGAGGAAACCTTTTTTTTTAAATGTACTTCTCATTTGAATGGTCAATAAGTTGAAAATATTGGCGAGTGTACAAACTACTAAAAATAGTTGCTTAGTAGCTTATTTGAAGAACCATTAAAAAAAAAACTATTTAAACAAATTTAGACCTGATCCAATGCAGCTCTATTCTCTCTCCACCTGATTTTCTCTTCAAAGGAAAAAGTAAAACAAAACAAAACAAAACAAAACAAGACGAGACAAAAGGAATAGCCTGGAGTTAAGTGAATGCTTAAGCAAAATTTGGCATTTTGCTGATTTATATTCTAATCTTCTTGGATGGGACCTTATGTTTGCTGTGATGCATATTCATTGAGAGTATTACATATCATAATTATTATAGAAATACATAATCAAAGGTTCTCAGGAAATAACTGAAAATATGGCCTAATTAAGTGCATCACTTTGCTATAGAAAGCATCATTTTGATCTGTGTCTAAAACCATGTGAATAATTTTGCCTGACTACTAATTTAGATTTTAAAATCCCTTGGGAATTTATTCATTTTTATGTTCTGAAAGTTTGTAGAAGGAAATTATCTTTAATTGTATTACGTTTAAACAAACTCATATGTTGGTTCATATTTTGAAGTACACATAACACCCAGAAAGAAAAAAAAAGTCACTCATTAGTTTTACCTGAAATAGAACAGATCTAAGAGAACTTTCTAACATACAAATTATGGAAAAATTAGGTTAAAAATTAAATATAACAAGAATTTGTGAGTCCTTACTTTACAAATAAACCAAGGTTCATAGAAGCTTTTTTTTTTTTTTTACAAAAATCGGTTTTCTCATAAGTTATAGCTTTTGGAAAAATGTAACTACAATTAAAAGCACTTTTTAAAAAATTGAAGATTACACATTGAACTTTACAGGGATAAATGTTCTATAAAAACACCAAAGCAAGGCTCACAACCAGGTCTATTCCTGCCCTTATATGAAAACAATTTCTCCATCTCTCAGTGGATGTCAGAATCAAAGGTTAGTAACTGCTTATTGGATTTGAATTGAAATTAATCGGTGCAAACAAGCCAGTTTTTTGGTCACTTGCACCAAACTCTGTAACATCTTAAGTTATAGCCCCCAAACAAATAAGGAAAAACTAGGTTTTGTCACACGGGTCGCCATAATGCAATACTGTGAGTGTTTTAATCTTACTTTTAACATTTCTCCACAATGCATTAAAAGCACGTGCTACGATTTTTAGAAGTCTTTGCTTTCAACCATTTAAAACACTTAGAATAAAAGATGTAGGCATGTCTCTCGCATGTATTATTAGCTGGGACACTGTGTTCAAGCGTCACTCCTTTTCTCTCGGCTTGCTACGAGTAAGAGTTCTTTGGTTTCTATTAGAGGCCCGTAAATGTGATTTGGAGAAAAATGACAAAATGTTCATTTTCATACAGTGCTGTGTCTCCCCGGCCTAGGGAATCCTCTCTATTCGAAAGTGTTGATTAGGGACTGCGCCTTCCTGGAGCGCGAGGTCACACCAAGCTTAGCAGAGTCAGCCAGGGAAATGCGGGGGGTAGGTTTTCCGATTGGCCGATTGATTGATTGATTGGCAGAGCTAAATCACTGGTAAATTGGCCCCCGGCAGCGTGCGATTATTTCGGGCAAAGTGGCAATGCCTTTAAATCAGCTCTCGGAAAGTAGCCCTTCCAACTCAACCTCCTAAACTCGCTATTCCCAGGTTCCTGTGCCGGGGAAAGAAAGAAGCAAGGGAGGGGACTCAGCCCAGGCATAAACTGCGCGGTCAAAGTCGGGTGGGGAATCTGTCCCTGACTGGAGTACCGAAGCCCTGTTAACCCCGGGTTTAGGTTCAGAATCCCACTCTCGTCTGAGGCTGCGTCCAGTATGGATAGGGGAGCACTGGATATTGGCTTTCCCTCTGGCCTACCGCAGCTCTCCGACGAGTTAGAGCACTCTCTTGCATCCTTGCTGGGGAGAATTTTTGGTGGTGAAATATGGGCCTCCGTCAAGGAAGCTGAAGGCCATTGTTAATAGCTCCAGACCCCAACTCCCCAAGCTCTTGCTGAGCTGGCATGCTAAGAAATCTAAGGCCTCAGGCCAGACATCAAGACCCCATATGGCTTCGGGGTCCACGATCAGAGAAGTTAAACAAGGCCCTCTACAATGGGGAGAAAGAGGCCGAGATCCTCACAGAGCGATTTTCACGTAAGAAGGTGCTACACATTTTCGAGGCACCTTCTTTTCTACCTGCCTGGCTCCAGGTTGGGGGGGAGGGGCGGGAGGTGGAGAGAGGGTTAGCGAGGAAGGACATTATCACCTCCACCCGGACACCCTCACCTCCTCCCAGTTTTTTTATCCTGGCCCCCCTAGCCATTCCCCATCCCCCTCCTCATCCCCCACTCCCGAGACTCTTGCATGGACAGTTTAAATAACAAATATGCGCGCGCGCGCGAGTGCATCTGTGTGTTTGCTGTGGTCTGGGGGTTGGGGGGGGAGGAGGAGAAGCGAATGGAGTGGAAGACGAATCCTGCAAGCTTTCCTCCCTCGACAGAAGGGAAAGCAATTCTTAGTGTTAGGATATGCAAGGCCAGCAGTTCACAGAATCACAGGCTTTAGTAGGGGACCTTAGGGATCGTTTAGTCCAACCCCCTTATTTTACATAGGAGGACCCTGAGACCCAAAGAGCGATGGAACTTGCTCAAGGTCGCACTGATAGCAAAACTGACCCAGAAGGTAGAAATCTTACTGTGATTGCGATTGCACCTCGGTCAGCCCAGGCCTCGGACAGCTCCTGCCCTTGGTTTCAACTTTCGGGCTGCCGGGGTGGCGGCAGGGACTAGTGGGACTGGGAACCAACGAAAAGAGGCGGAAGGGGAATCCTGTGCTTGTTCTGTAGGCCAAGTCCTCGGCAGGACTCCAGCCCAGGTCTGGAGACCGGGGTTACCTTGAGGCCAAGAGGACAGCCGAGGGAACCGGCACGTTTGGGGGCGTGACTGTCCTCTCAACCAGAGGTGCAGATGGGAGGGTTCTTCTGTGTGTGGGAGGAGGGGAGGGGACAAGGAGGAGGGGGTTCCCCTTTTTTTCTTCCGGCTGAAACTTCAAAGTGCGGCCACCCTCTTCCGCAGTGATCCGAGCCGGGCTAGAAGCATTTCTGAAGATCTGTCTGCATTCCTTCCCTTCCTGCTTTTGATTTCCTTTTGTTCCGGGGGCACTGTAGAACTGAATGAACCTCACCGAGGAGCTTTTCTTTCCCTTCTGTTGAAGCTTTTTAACTGGGAGGTCCCCTTTCCCGGCCTCCACCTCTGGCCCCCCTCCTCTTTTCCCCCACCTGTTCTGGCTACTGCCTCAATGTGTCTGCAAAGCCTTGGTGTGTGCCCCTTAGAGCACACGTTGCCGCGGCAGGGGGGAGAGAGGGAGGGAAGGAGTGCGGGAGGGGTGGGCAGCCCCAGGGACCCTTGCCACACGTCCGGCTCCTCCTGGCTCCCCAGCGCGCCCAGACCCTGTGCCTCCTTTCGTACCGCTTTTCCTCCTGCTGGGCCCTCGCACGGGTCTACTTTGGGCTTCCAGGCAATTGACAAGAAGCAGTGTCCTGATCCCAAAGTACGCGTGTCTGCTACTGGCTCTGTGTAAGGAGCGAGAGGGATTGAGAAGAGGGGAGGAGGACGAGAGGGAGCTGATTCATCACCTCTCTGGGAAGACAGTGGCCATTACGCCCGGGAGTGGAAGAAGTTGTGCCGAATTCTGCCAGGCTTCAAGTACAAAGGCAGACGACGATCAGAATACCGCAAGCTGGCGTGCTGATGTCCGCTTAAACGCGTATATAGTTCGCCTAGAGGTCTATTTCTCACCTTTAGGAATTTTGCGAGTGGGAGGGCAAGGAAAGGGAGAAGAAAGGGAAGAGGCCACAGCTTTTCCGAAATGTCAAGTTTTCTTCCTCAGACTCAAAGTCACTAAAGCTAAATGGAGGTTTTTAGAGGCAGCAGAAGTCCAAACCAGGCCCTTGCTGCAGTAGAGTATCGGTGGTCTGGGGAGCAAAGAAACCGAACGGAAACCGGGGGTTGGGAGTAGGTGTTGGGGGACGGCGGTAGCTTTTTTTTAATCCAGACGGACTATGTTTAAATTGCTCAAATCCAACTGTCTTAAATACTCCAGCCAAGTTAAGATTAAGAAACCAGAAACATACAATGCATACACATACACATACATGAATGAATTTATTAAAAAAAAAACATACCCAAAGAGAAAGTGTTTTTATTTCGTCTCTCGCTTAGAAGGCGTGTGGAATTTAGGGGGAATTAAACTTCAGAGGAAAATGAAGGATCGGATTTTTAGGAGCCTCCATATTTACTTAAAAAATACATTCAACATGTTTTTCAATTCTCTAGGGAGGAAAACAGCGCAAAAAATACACACGGTCAAAACCCGATGACGCTCTGACTATGGCTTTTATTTTCTTTTTCACTTTTTTCAAACCCTCCCCCCCCTCTCCCCCGCACCTCCTTTACCTCCCCTCTTGTCAGCGAGCCACCCCACCCCACCCCTTCCTGCCTCTGACAGTCAAACAAATACTAAATTTCAACGAACAGATTCATAGTCTACGCTGGACCGAGAAGAGATAACGGTGAAAACAATCAGTGAAACCGGTTATGGGTTCCCCCCTCTCCAACCAGTGAAATAGGCAACAATTGAGCAAAGATATATTTGCAACGATTACGCAAATCACTATTTTGTTGGTATATCCCAGACGCGGAGTTTCACCATTATAAATACTTTTCCATTGTGGGACAAGGGACAGATAAAGGCAAGCCCGAAATTCTTGTGTGCGAGCTATCCTGGCGTAGGGGAGGAATTGTGGGCAAAAAAGACACGTCCACAACTGTTAGCGGGCACAGAGCAAGACGTATATGGCTACAGTATTGCACAGATTTATGCCTTTAAGGGAAGTCCTAGTTTAGGTCGTATTAGCTTACACATAGATACTGTAAACATCAAACAAGGAGGGACTCCTCTATCATCCAAGAGTAAACGATTCCTCACTGTATTATTTGGAAATCGATTATCTTTTCTTGTTACAAATCGAATATTTCTGATTTTAGCTATTGGTAGCAGTGAGTCCCTCTCCTGAACACTTCTGGGATGATGGTGGAGCTAGATGCAGGTTGTTACTCGCAGATGAAATACTGTACCAAAGTAGGTGCCCTTACCAAAAACAGAAACAACAAAAAAGGACCCTCCTTCCCCAGAAAAGGACGGCAATCATATAATCTGATAAAGTACAAAAAAAGGAAAGAAAGAAAAAAGAAAACATGTTAAATTGTAATAATAATAATAAAAAGACTTCTGATTCCTCCAAATGGTAATTTCTCCCATCTTCCCCACCTCCCGTTCAGTTCAGTGCTGAGTAGGAATTCTCCAAGATCTGTCTCTGAGAACTGGGAGAAATGGAAAGTTTGCATTTTGCAGGATTTCTTTTCCTCACCAACACGTTCTAAGGGAAAGGAACTCTTTGGTTGAATCGAATCGAGGATGAGGAGTAGGGGCACTTCTTAAGATTACTGAAAGACAGTAAAACGTTTTTATATTTTGCATTCATATATAGAGAATGAAATAAAAAATGATTAGTGGAGGCAAGGAAGTGAAAAACAAAAGCAAACAAAAATTCTCAGGGAAATACGTACCAGACAGCCTAGTGAACTTGTCATTATAAATAATTGCTTTTTACAATTGTATAAGTTTCGTAAAGTATGAAAATTATTGCTAAAATATATAGATGTTACTTCATGTGGTTATTTTAAAAAACATTTTAAATTACACGTCAAAGTATTGTTTCACCTGAAATTAAAGTAAACTACGCCCCCCCCCCCTAAATTTTTATCCTAACGGAGATTGGTCAGGTTACTTCTTTGAACGTTAATTAATTCTGAAGGCTGTTGCCACAGAAATGACTTGTGAAGAGTGAGGAGATTTTCAGGCTTTTCCTTCATTTGCACAATCCATGTGGGGAAGTAGTTTCCACTTAAATGGGTATATTTATATACAAGAGAGGGTCAAGAACTCCAAGGGTGGCTTGTTGCATCATATTTGGGGTCAAAATGAACTGAGACAAACGTATCTGCATGGTATGGATCCTAATCTCCAAGATGCACAATTTGCATAATCTTTATTTAATTAAAAAAAAAAACTTCACACACCACAAATAATTCCTTGGCAAATCATATTTTGCTGCCAAAACAAGTTTTTTTTTTTGAAGCGTATTTTGTGTGTCACAGAGAAAGGAGGGGTGGGGAGAGAATTAAAAGCTTCCTTGTTTGGGAAAATGGTCATGGTATTTATGCTGAAATGATAAAAACAAATCAAGTCCTTTTTATTAAGAGGAATTCAGAAATTACACTGCTTTTCATGAAGGTGCATTTTTATCATTGTTTTCCACCATATCACAATGAACTTTGGTGTTTGAAGAGTTTAGTAAAAGGGTACCATATTTACTGCTTATTTTAAGGTCTCTTTTAACGCCTTAACTCTGAGGACAGGTATTTAGTTTAGCTCTCTGCGCTTGGTCCTAGGACATTCCATTCCTCTGCATGTGAGAAAACATTTTGCATACAAGTATCATTTACCATTGAAGCAACACCAGCTTTTACTTATTTTTTTATGCACTAAATTTGCCAAAAGAGAAGAGTTTTCACTTTTTTCAAACTGTATTCAGGAAAGCATGTATTTTGAACTCAAGAAAAATAAGAGTCTAGATTAAGCAACTATTTTGATACCAAGTTCAACTGTAATGGCAAGGTAGGGGTAGTTTAGCTGACTTGAGGAACAGGTACATTTTAGACAGCAAGAATATTTCAAAAATTAATGATATTTACTAAATTACAGAGATTAAAAGAAAATATTTTAAACAATTATTTTGAAATGGATATTTTATTTTTCTCTTAAAGCAAGCCTTAGTTTATCACAATACTTGTCTGTGCAGGTTAATATGATACAGACACATACGCATATACACTTATACGCAGATATAGTTATAAATAAATACAGTCAAGATCTAGTCATAAAGAAATAGATAAAATGGTACTTTTAAAAAATAGAACGATCTGGCCTCTATATCTCCAAAAATCATCCTGAAAGGAAAGTCTATAAAATGAAGCAGGGAGGGAGAGGGGACCATGAATATTTTTCTAGGGGGAGGGGAAATTTTAATTTTAGTTACACTGAATTTTTTGGGGGGGAGGGCGTGGGGGAGCTTTTCGATTTGTTCAGTAGCATTATGTGGGCCCTAAGGAGGATATTCACAAAGGAGTTGCACACTATCTCAGAGGCTTGTTTGTTTTTAAACTTAATTTAGTGTATTATGATAAATCCTCACCTCCATTTTAAATATCCTTTACTTTCCTTCTTTAAAAAGGAAGTTATTATTATTTTATTTTTTAAAATGTTCACCAGAGCTGGCTATGTGCTTTCTACTTATGCACAGTAGTTTTTTGAAAAGCTGCTGTCTCGCTAAAGTAAGAAATTGGGCCACAACTGAGTTTCAGTAAAAACCATCTCTAGTTTTAAACCACGATGCATGGCATCATGGGATAATAAGGAGACATAGAGTCCCAAGAAGGTTAAAACCCTCTTCGACCTCCTCCGCTTCCACTGACTTTACCCACACACACATTGTGAAGAAGTAGGAAATAACATTCCATAGAACAGCGGACTGCGTGAAAACGATGCTCAGCTATGTTTCTCTCAGCTCTCCTTTTCTGTTGATTGTAGGAGTCGGTTATGTTGAAAAGTTTATTAATCCTTCCCTCCCTCCCCCACTTGCAACCGTCTCCCTCCACCCCCAATCTATAAAAGCTCTTTAGATGTGTGGTGGTGGTGGTGGTGGGATTGTTTGTTTTTCAATATAGTAAAGTCATCTTTCTCTGGCTTCCCCAACAGTGCTCTGTAAACATCTAAAGTCATACTTTCAGGCAGTTGGTTGCAAACAAACTTTGATTCTTGCTAGAAACGATGTCAGAGTTTCTTGGGTTTTGGATGCGTCTGGGGACATCTTGTGATGTTTTAGAGAACAGGACATGATCTCACATGGCGAGAAGCTCTTTAGTTCCTTAATCATTTCACGGTTCCTTCGGAGGCTTTTTTTTCCACCTAAAACGTTTAGTTTCAGCTCAGTGATCAGCTGCAAAAGCTCGACGGGGAGCGGAAGAGTTGAATTATTCCGACCTGCAAGCAGCCCCTTACAAAAAAAAAAAACCTAAAAAAAGTGGAAACTTTTTTTCCCTGTCCATTCCACCAAGTCCTGAAAAATCGGAATGGAATTAGAGAAAAACTACCCGACTTCCAGGACCAGTAGAACAGGTAGGACTGAGTTTCTTTTTTTTTTACAGAGAGTTGTAATACATAATTATGAAACTGGCTTTACTATACATACATAATATTCATTAAATATCCTGACAGATCTCTCGATTTATTGTTGTTTTTTGAATGATACTTAGATATGTGAACATATGTAGGCTATTTTTTTAACGTGGATTATATGCATGCATCTATATTATATTTATGATATATGAGATATACGAAGACAAGAAACATATACACGTGTGTATATATATCTGTAGTGTGTGGATGTAGTCATACTAAAATATGCATACATAGCCTGAACTTTGAGTGTTTAATATACATGTCTATGCATGGAAAACTATAGAATATATGTACATGCATGTAAAATACATGTTTTAATTTTTATACTGTGTATCTTATGCCTATGAAATAATGTAGTGTATCTGTATCCTGCTTATTAAAATGTGTATATGTGAGTGTTTATATTGTGTGTATATATTTTATAGATTAAATATGTGAAAAATCCTATAACATATATACGTATGCATTCTAAAAATGTGTTTGTAAAGTTAAACTTACATAATCAGAGTCCAAAAGTTAAGAGAGAGGACTAAATTTCAACCTCAGCTAAATAGCAGATATCTTTTGTGGGGTTTTTGTTTGTTTGTCTGTTTTTTTTGGGGGGGGGGTAGTTGCTCCTAGTAATAGCCAAATGTTGATTCAAAAAGCCAGGTGCTTTCATTTTACCAAGATGTTTGGGTTGAATTGATCACTGTTTGCCTGGGATGTATCTTTTCGATCTCCTAGGGATTAGCTAGAGCAACTATTTTCAAAGGGAAAGTCAACAAATAGGGCCTAGGGGCGCCTTCAAGGCATTAGGCAGCCTCCTGCACTCAAACTGTGGCTGCCAGACACCCAGTGAGCTCACTGTGTGCAGAAGTTGAATTGGGTTTTCCTGAGGAAGTGAGGAGAAGAAAAAAGTATCAGTTATCGATCTGGGTCTCTGTGCAACACTGGAGCCTTGAGGATAAGCCATATGCCAGTAGAGCTTGAGCAGCACCCTTGGCAACAATATGGGAGGGAGATGAGGACTAGAATGGGGTTATGGGGTTTTGGGGGAGTGAAGTGGAAAGGGGAGGGCAAGGGAGGTAGGAAGGGAAGGAGACACAGAGAAGAAGAAGGAGGAGGAGGAGAAGGAGGAAAAGGAGGAGGAGGAGGAGGAGAAGGAGAAGAAGAAGAAGAAGAAGAAGAAGAAGAAGAAGAAGAAGAAGAAGAAGAAGAAGAAGAAGAAGAAGAAGAGAAGAAAAGAAGAAGAAGAAGAAGAAGAAGAAGAAGAAGAAGAAGAAGAAGAAGAAGAAGAAGAAGAAGGAGAAGAAGAAGGAGAAGGAGAAGGAGAAGGAGAAGGAGAAGGAGAAGGAGAAGGAGAAGGAGAAGGAGAGCAGGGAGAGAGGGAGGAAAGAAGAAAAGAAAGAAAGAAGAGGGTGGTGGTGAGAGTCCCGGAAACCTTTAAGAGAAACACTAGCTTTTATATGATTCTGGATCCTCTGATCCAAGAGGAGAGAGGAAGGAGGGATCAGAGAGCAAAGGAGGAAGAGGCGGGGAGAAGAGAGGGAGGAAGAGGAAGAGGAAGAGGAAGAAGAGGAGAGGAGAAGAGAGGAGAGAAGAAAAGGCTCTAGACTTGCCTCTATGATTCGATTCGTTTTCAGAGCGGGGAAAATTGCAGATTTCAGATTTCATCCAAGACATACAATATCTACAAAAGTCACTTATAGCCTGTTGTGTCTGGTGCACATAGATCTAAGGTGGAGAGGGGAGGACATATGGGGAGGGGGGACCGGGAAGAGAAGGGTATTGGTTTCGCAGCAGATTGAGGTCTGTCCCTATTCTCGGCCCCTTCTTATCCCAATAGTTCCTAGCATCCCAAACCTCGCCTCCCACCCCAGCCCTGGCATTGCTCTCTCAGTTACCCCCAAAACCAAATTGCAGTTCTGCCGTTAGGAAAAATATTTCGGCTTTAGGATTCCATATTCTGCAAGGAAAAGGTGAGGCCAGGGACCGCGAAGGAATTTGGAGCATGGGGAGTGCGAAGAATGTATTTTCAACTGTGCAAAAGGGGATAAGAGCTCACTGTGGCTGATGCTGGTGGAGGAGTTGGGGCGGCAGGTAGGGCCGCTGGAGTGCATGGTATCCGTGTCTGTTGGAGTACTCGTGTACTGACAAGCTGTCTATAAATAATGTAATTTCAAGGAGATCGATGAGCTCTTTTATTAGTTAAATCGCCTGAATAATCGTTTAATCGATAAAGCATTTCATTCCTCTTTGCTTCAGGCGCGGGAATGGGGTTGGGTGAGGGAGTAGGAAGGGAGGGAGTACTGGAAGGGAAAGGAGGGGAGCTTTGAGCTCTCTTGGACATGGTTCAGACACCCATATCCCTCTCTCTTCCACTCTTCTGTTTCCCAGTCTCTCCTTCCCTCCCCTCTCTACTTCTTGCTCTGGGCTGCTCAGGCCGACTTATTTCTAGCGATAAGTCCAGGCCCTGACGTTCCCAGCACATTCCAGCAGAAGAATGTATGCCACTGCCTTCCCCTCCCCCCCTTTCTTAGGTGTGTATGTTTACATGGGGGTGGGTGTTGCTTTGTGTTCCCCAGCTTTCACCATTCTTGAGCCTCTAGTTGATAAGGACAGGCTGGAGAGATGGATACTCAGCTGGACCCTCTGTGTATTCATGGAAAGAAATCTGCTTAGGAGCAGGGGAGGGAATGAGAAAGAAGCAAAATGCTAGTTGAGACCTGCCCCCTTCTAGGTGAGGGGGTTTGAAGAAGGGAGGGTCTCCTGGATTTGAGTCCAACAGTATGAGGAAGGTAGTAAGGCCATTGTGTGGTCCTACAGACCACCTGTGATGGGAGGAGGCCACAAAGCAGAAAAGGAGATGGAGAAGGGGAAACTGGAGAGTAGGTGCAGAGGGTAGGTAATTGGGTGGGGGAGGGTCAGGCATGCCCCCTCCCTTAGTAATGTTTATGTCGGTAACTACAGGCCAAACCATCTGAGTTTGTCTGCTTTTCTATCCCTGGGTAGTTCTCATACTTCACTTCTACTAGGCTGGGCCTTACTGGAAACTTGAGAGGTTTAGATTCATAGTTCAAGGAAAAAGACACATTTTCAGGGTTTGGATTGGAGTAAAAGTTGGAATTTTCCTTAGAGTCATCTTCTCTTAGTTGAGGAATAAATGCTTCCAGTCTGGAACCTAGTTGTCAAACCTCTCCCACCACACCCCGACTGATCCTCCAAAACTGGTTGAGTCATGAGTTAGGAATGGAGTATTTATATGCTTCAACCCACTTACAATGGAGCAAATTCTGATTCAGCTGCTGAAGTCGGTGTTAATTAAATGGATTAGGACACAATTTAGAGAGATGTAAAGGGTTGACACAGAACTTCCTTTTACTGGCCTCTTAGATCCAGAGTCACAAAAAACTAACCAGTACCAATGGTTTGACCTCTATTCCCAATTTTTCTTAAGGCCTAACTTCTTTCTCTTTTCTGTCTTCTTGGGCCATGACAGATGGGTCCTTGCCATCAGGCACACAAGTATTTTCAACCTTTTCCAGGTTTAGTGATTGGACACAGCATTTGTCCTTAGCATCCACAGGGTCAGCTGAGTTAGAAGAATTATCAGTGAGGGACCTCAGCTGGGAGGATGTGAGACTAGGTTGGTATGTGCCTGGAAAGGTTAGGGATGGTATTGGTGTCACACATCCTTTTCATTGGTGGAATCAACTCCTCATGTCTGAAAAGCTTTTCCACTCAAAAAATACTCAGGCCAAAGTAGGAGTCTGGGATTCCTCTTTTGTCTTTCTTATAACCTCGAAAACTAGCATCCCCCTCCCCATTTAAATGCAGAAAAATGATCAATTTGAACAATAATGTGTATCCCAGCAAGGACTAAAATCCTGTAGGCCTCCAAATTCTCTTTGGTTGGAGGGGTGTAGTGAGAAGAAAGCAAAAAGAATTAGAGAATGCATTGAGATGAATTAGAGTTAGCAATTTCCTAGCTCTCTCTGACACGGGAATCAGCCACAATGAGGAAAAGGAAGAAGTAGAGGAAGAAGACAGCTTGGGGAGAGGAAAGGGGAGGGGAGGCTTAGCCTAGTCTCTTTTGAGTCTCGCTCAGGGGTAACGTGGTACTGATGGACACCCTGGTCTCCTGGTGCCTGACAGGTCACTGAATCTAAGCAGTCTGTTAAGGGAGGTGCTTTTCCTCTCTGTGACCCGTGAAATAATCTATAGAATTGTTTACTTTCAGATCAAATCTCGCTGTCAAACACTCTCTGGTAGGACACACGTGGGGACCACACTTCCACTCTCAGCTTCTGCCATCCTGGGTGGGTTTACATAATCACTCATCAGGGCTTCTAGACTTTATATGGTTTCTAGGGAGTAAAAGGAGGAGGGAGGCTGGAGGGTGACCCCGGAGTCCGGCCCTATAATGCTGTCTGCATTATTTATCTTATATGGCTTTAAGGAGAAGAACAGACCAGTTGTTGCCATTTTACCAAAAGCTAGACCTCAACTACTATTGTGAACGTAGCAAACTATGGGGCGTACAAAACACTTGCTAAAGCAGATCTTTGAGGAGCATTGTTCTTCGGCAAACAGAGGATACTCTGATCCAATAATTTCCCAGGAACCCAGTGGCTGGCAATCACTTTTTAGTCCCGGAGTTCGGCAGCCTGTGGAAGAGAATAGGGGAGGGGGGGGTGGGGGAGGGGGGGGAAGGAAGATAGGAAAAATGGAAAGGGGTTGGCAAGTTGGGGGTTACCACGTGCATCTCCAGCTTCTGCTTTAGGTCTGAGTTCTGAGAAAGATGGTAAATAATAGCACACGTCTTCCCACGTTCTTTAAAAAAAAAAAGGCACACGCGAAAAAGCAAAACATTTCTTAGTACAATAGCACATTTTGCCAGGGGAAGTTACCAGGTTTTTAGCTTCTTCCAGCCAACTTTTGATGGTAGTAGTTTGAAGAAGGAAGAAAAGCACGTAGATTAGAGAAGTCCCAAACTTTTCACCCATTCTTCCTCAGTTCAAATTGGGATATTTGGTTCGACGCTTTGATTCTTTTACTCCCCCCCCCCGCCACCCGCCCCTCCCGCAAAAATAAAAAGATCCAGAGGACGAACTGGGACTGAGTATGAGCAGACGATGGACAGAGACAGAGAGAGACACTGAAAAAGGAAGACAGGGAGGAGGCAGAGAGACATACAGAAAGACAGCAGAGACGGAGAGAGAAACGGAGATCCGGAGAGACATGCGAAGACAAGGAAAGAGACACACAGAGAGAGGTGCAGAAGAAAGAGACAGAGATATCTCACATTTAAAGCATACAAACCAAAGAACAAGGAACTCTTCCAAACCCAAAGATATGGAAACCAGGCAGTCTCCGTCCTTCACAAGCTCTAAAACGAACTTGACATAGACACCTCAAAACCCCCAAATTCTGTTTCTTTTTTCAGAGGGGGTGCGGTGGACCACAGACTTTCAGCAAAGGTCCGAAGAAATAAGATCCCTTGCCCTACTTTCGTTTTCTCAGGAGACACTCGAAAAGCATTTTCAACGATTACTTTTTTTAGTTCAGTTTTCTTGCCAATTTGTTTTTCAGATTGGGTGAGGGCCATGGTACGCTATAGTAGGTGTGTAAGGTGGGAATAGTCAGCGGAAAAGATCGTGGATTGGGGCTGAGGAGTGGGGTGGGGAAAGCAGGAGAAGTCCCCTGAACTTCCCGTCTTTAAAAGCGGACACACAGAGCCCTAGATCAGTGGTAGACTCTGGGAAAGGAAGGGAAGAGAATAAACATTTATATAGAGCTTATTATGTGGCAGACACTATGCTAAGAGCTTTACTAATATTATCTAATTTGATCGTCACAACAATTCTGAAAGGTAGCTGCTGTTATAATCCCTACATTATAATTGAGGAATCTGAGGGTCAAGGTTTCCCCTCCCTTTGAATTCCGATATTTGGCTTTTCTGGCGCATACGATGTACAGGTAGGGGAAAAGTGTAAACTCATAGCAGAAGTCACGTTGACTACTTCATACTTCGAATAGAATGTTTAAGGAGGTGAGGGAGGAATTGTAGCGGGTGGGGGGGGGGAGAGGAAGAAGAACGACTGATTCAACAAAACCTTTAAAAATAATTTTTAAAAAATCAACCAAAGTATAAATATAGTAATTGATATGGGGGCAGGAAGAGAGGGAAAGATTGCTTCCTGGCATTTCATCTCTGGTCTCTGTTTCCAATCCTTTTGAGCTAGACGAAAATTATAAAGGAAATATTCACATCAAGCATCCTTTTCATCACCACTGTTGGAACACTGACACCGTCCCCCAGAGGCACAGGGCTCTCCAAATTGTACTGAGGGAGAGCAGATCAATACCGAGAGGAAGGTTTTCCTTAAGAAACAACAATCCCCCACATTTACGCAACTGTTTTCTAGTTTGCACAATTCTTCACACCCATGATCTCATTTGGGTATCATAACAGCACCTTATCTTTCTAGACATTGGCACGGAGTTCTTTAAATAAGTCTTCAAAGATGTCTGACAATAAACAGGATGAGAGCAATCTTGATTAAAATAAAAACAATAATAATAGCTAGCATTTTTATAGTACTTTGAGGTTTGCAGACACCTGAGGAATCCTAAAACTCTGTTTCTTTTTCAGAGGGGATGGAGTGGGACATATATTCAGTAATTCTGTATTTAGGGACCACAAAGGTCATAAGAAACAGGATCCCTTGTCCTACCTTCACACTTTCAGAACAATCCTTTTAAGTCGGTACTATTATTATACTCATTTGACAGATGAGGAAACTGAAGTGAAGGAAGTTAAGTGACTTGTCCAGGGTCACACAGCTAAATCCTGAGCTAGGCTTTGAATTCAGGTCTTTCTGACTTCAAGTCAGACACTCTATCTTCTAAGCCACCTGGTTGTCCCCCATTTGATGAAAATTAGAATGTACAAAACAGATAAATTAGGCGATTCCAGTATTTATTAAGCTCCAAACACATGCTGTGCAGAACACAGTGGGGAAAATAAATGAGAATCAATGATCCAAATGTTCAAAAAGCCTGTGAGTCTACTCAGGGGCTCTTTTGAGATGGAGAATAGTTCTATGGCAATGTGATGCCTCCAGCATTTTTTACAGAGCTTCCATTTATATTGGTCTTAGGCTCCCACATACCTGATCTCATTTGATTATCACAATAACCTTGTGAGGTTACGGAATGTACATATTATTATTCCTGTTTTAAAGATGGGTGAATGAGTTCCCAAAAGGTTAAATGTCTTGCTCAAGTCCATACAATAAGTGGGAATTCTGAAAGCCAGGTTTTGCTAGTCACTCAAACATTTATTAGGGATCTACCATGTGCCAAACACTGTGCTAATCACTGGGAATACAAAGAAAGGTCAAACAAAAACAAAACAAAACCCAACCAGACATCCCCCCCAAAGTCCCCAAACCCATCCCTGCTCTCAAAGAGTTTGAATAGGGAGACAACATATAAATAATAATACACAAAAAAAGATGTATAGGGGATAAATAGGAGAAACCCAACAGAGCAAAGAGCAACAACGAATATTGGGAAAATTGGTGGGATTTTAGCTGGAACTTGAAGGAAGCCATGAAGGATAGGAGGCAGAGATAGTAGGGAGAGAATTCTAGGCATGGTGGGGGGGGCAAGTTTAATTCTTTTTTTCAATTGCAGTATAAGTAGATGGAGATTTAGGGCATTTAGAGTATGGGAAAGAATAAGAGTAAAAGAGCTAGGGAAGATGACTAATTTTCAAAAAATCACCACAAAATTCCTTTCAATCATGAGTTCTCTTGGTACTTAAAATTCAATTTACACAAATTGATTTACAGGCCAACTCAGGCCAGACATCTATTGAAAAAGTAAGACACACCTGCATTATGGGAAAGCCTAAGATTCTGGGTGGAATGACATATTTCAATCAGGATCAGACTTCTTAGTGTGTTTTCCTTTCCATAGGAGTAAACTACAGTAAAAAGCACAGGGGATGGGGCAGCTAGGTGTGGCAGTGGATAAAGCACCAGCCCTGGATTCAGGAGGACCTGAGTTCAAATCTGACCTCAGACACTTAACACCTACTAGTTCTGTGACCCTGGGCAAGTCACTTAACCCCAATTGCCTCACGAAAGAAAGAAAGAAAGAAAGAAAGAAAGAAAGAAAGAAAGAAAGAAAGAAAGAAAGAAAGAAAGAAAGGAAAAGAAAAGAAAAGAAAAGAAAAGAAAAGAAGAAAAAGTAAAAGAAAAAGAAAAAACACAGGAGATGTTGGCCTTCTTCAGTTCATGTTGTACATGCCTAGGTACTTTCAAAGGTGAGAGTCATGCAATAATGCTACACCTACTACCACTATTAAAAGTAACAATAATTAATATTTTTATGGTTGAAAAGCAGTACCTGATGTGTTGCGATTATTAAGGGGTCGCATTTCAATAAAGGGACCAGATAAATTAAGGGATCTTCCAGGGTTGCAACCCCAAAGTATGGAATGACTAGGATTAGGATAAGAACTCGTGTTTCATGGTCTTCTTCATCCCTCCTGCTTCCTGGAGAAAGTTCATGACAATAAAATGGTGAAGGAAAGAGTAGGGAAGGTGAAAGGTAGAAAAATAAAGCATCTGGTCCAAAGCGTAACAATCCTGGAGTCCTAGGCAGTATCCCCATGACCCCTTTCCAAGTTCCAGGGAGAGCCTGTGGGAAAATCCCTCAGATCAAAGTCAAAGCCCTGTGAATATGGCATTCCATCAATATACCTGGGCCAAATCTAAACATCTAACAGAAGGGGAGAAGAAGGGCTACCCCTTCCCCCACCTTTGGTAAAAACCTGTTAGACTGATCTGTGCACTGAATGTTAGATTGGAAACTCCCTCTGCCGGGCGCAGACAGCGACTGCAGTAGCAGCCTGAAGGACATTTCCCTAAGGTAGGCATAGATTCCTCGGGTGGTTCTGCAAAGTCATAAATCTGGGGTGCAAGAAGAAAGGACCTGCAAAGGAAATAACAATGTCTATGTGGCATCCCCCCCCCCCACAGGACAGCACTTCAGTCTTTCTAACCTTAACCCTCACTCCTACTTCCTACAGAGGTCACCAGAGAAATATGTAGAGGAACATATTAGTTAATGTTAGCAGATGACATCCACCTCCAAAATCCAATTAAAAAAACAACACAGCCTACCTAAGTTCAACCCCCTTCTCACATACACTGAGGGCCATCCCCATTAGGAGCAAGGCTGAAGGAGATAATAGAAACAACCTCCAACCCAGTTTCCATTTCTGTTTTTCTTCTGACAAATCCTTCCTCTTCTTGTGACTAAAAGAAGCCTATGGCTCAAGTCCTCAGTGGAACTGGGTTGGCATAGCTAGGGCTATGGGCCTTGTTCAAGTCAACCCTTGGCTAGTGGTAGAGAAGCTTCAGAGGCTAAGGATTCAGGAACTCTGGGAAAAAAAGAACTGTCCATGGTAAATAACCTTCCTGAAGAGGGTGGAGATGCTTAGATCAGGGTGTGACTGATCTCAAGGAGGGTCAAGAAGGCATTCTCCTCAGAGGAGTTGGGTGAAAGGCTTAGGGTTTCTTCCATTAGGATTTTCTGGGGCCTAGACAGGGAAGATCTGCTCATTGCATTGCTCCCAGAGACCATTTTGCCCTCTACCATCACCCCTTTAGGTTAACTTGTGTTCCAAATGTACGAATGTATGTTCTGTAAACTGGTCTGCTAATGTATAGACATGAAGACACATAAAGGAACCTGCCTCGGGAGAAATGAATCAAATTGCTGGGCTGGCTTTGACCAACTTGATTTTGGAAGTCTCTTGTTCACTTTGGCATCCCAGTCTCTTGCAAAAATTCCACATTTTACAGAAGTTTGTGGATTTGGTTTTAAGAAGTAGGCCCTGACATTCACCTTCCAGGAGGTTTTCCTGCATTTAGAGGAACCTTTACTCCCCCCAGAAAGTCTTCCTTTTTTCTTTCTTTCTTTCTTCCTTTCTTCCTTCCTTTCTTCCTTCCTTCCTTCCTTCCTTCCTTCCTTCCTTTCTTTCTTTCTTTCTTTCTTTCTTTCTTTCTTTCTTTCTTTCTTTCTTTCTTTCTTTCTTTCTTTCTTTCCTTCCTTCCTTCCTTTCCTTCTTTCTTTTGGGTATGGGGAACTCATATAGCATCTCTTCTATAAGAAAAACTATCCACCCAAAACATACCTTACATAAACATTTAAGTTCTTTTGCCCACTAGCTTCAGAGAAAAAGACTATGGCAAAGGCTCAGACCAAACCTAAGAAGGCTAGCCTTTTCAGAAGGCTGATGAAAGCTAAAAGTTAAAGTAACCGCTCAGCATTAAAATAGATTTGGGAAAGACTTCCGGGATTCTTTTGTTATCGCTATTGGTAATTTCATTTATGAGCAAAGCCTAGACTGTATGGGGGTGGGGGAGATTACCGTATATACAATGCCGAAAAGGACAATAAATCTCATACTTCTCTATTTTCAGAACCGTCCTCAGAACAGGAGACAATATTGCAAAACAGCCGATGGGCTTTTGAGCCATGTTTCCGTTTGTATCTGAAGCCTCTGGGAAGGATTGAGTGTAGTTTAGAGGTCTCAATGATCACACACAGAATAACTTTAAAAACAAACAAACAACTTTTCAGTGTTCTAAATGGGGAAAAATAAAGTGGGAGGAAGTGACAATCTGGGTTTGTGTGTGTGTGTAGGGGGGTTGGAAGGTGGGAATGTAGGAGGAAGAGGTTGCCATAGGGAAGAGAGAGATAAATAAGAGATAGAGACAGACACAAAAGATTAGCTTGGTTAATCTCAAATAGTGATTTCGTGACTTTTTTTCATCTCACAGGCCTCACTTTGGTACTCAGAATATAAAGATGTTTATTTTTTAAAAAATTATTTTGGCAAGAAGATCATAACATAAAGAGAACATTAGAGAATATTAATTGCATCACTTCTGTACTTTAAAAGAACTCTCATGCTAAAGGCCTACTTTTGGTGCCAGATTTCTTCCATGGAGTATAAACTTGTACTGAGGATTCTGGCAGATTGAGATATAAGAAAAGGGGAAAAAAATCACCTTTGCCTTTATGTATACAGAAAACTGTTTAGCCCTTTCTTGGAGATCTTTTATAATGTCTAGTCAGTTCATGGAATCTCTTGGCTTTAGCTTTGGCTTTCAACATCATAAAAGCAAATTAAACGTTTCTAATCTACATAGGTTATTATTGTCTTTTTATTTCAGATAAAAGAAATAACTTTTTTCTTTCGTCTACATCCGCAACTCACCAGCTTGAGATCTGGTGTAGAAACTCTCTATTGTTGTAGACTCGGAATTTATCTGCAATTTATAGTGTTAGAGAGTTGCCCGAGGCACAGAGAATTTAAGTGATTTGTTAATGGTAACACAGCCAATATGTATGAGAGACCAGACTCCAAACCTGACTCTAAGCTCAGCTCTCTATCCTCTATCCCTTATTATGATATTGATCTCAAGTAGAATAGGGACTTGGCCTGTGATTGCTTTGGTAAGGAGAGTTCTTTGGTGAGAATACTTTCTCTAGACAGCAGGTCCTACCTTCTTTGCCTTTAATTTTAGAGACTTGCCTAAGCTAAGTGACTTGCCCAGGGTCATACAGCCAAGGCAGGAATTTGAAACCAGGTTTCCTTTGAGGCTTGCTCATTATTTATTCCCTTTGCTGCCTTTTATCTCACCTGATTCCTTAAAAATAAACTGGGGAGTGGATAGGAGGGTGGAACCAGTAGTAGCTTTTGAATGGAGGTGTGTGTGTGTGTGTGTGTGTGTAAATGCTTGCCTATGTATTAAGTTAAAAACGCCAGCCACATATACATCTACACAACATAGAATTGATGATGCACAAAATTATCTAAAGGGAGACCGAGAACGTGAGAGAAGGGAGACTGATTCCGAAGTCTGTCAGGCATCTGAAAATATACCCGGCAATAACTATAGATTTCATGAAGGCTGAATAATAACCAGAAGAAAAATGAACTGTGTCCAATCTCTTTTGTGAAGTATGCCATTTGCTCTAGGAGCGGAGGCCAGGAGAGGCAGCGAGCTTCTTCCGTATTTAATGATCATTATCACACACTCTCATTTTGCAGTTCACTATAGAAAAGGGAGCACCCTTCTGTGACTTTTATAAAAGTGCCTATTTTTTAAACAAAACCGCTATGGTCTTTGTTACCATTTCATTAGCTTCCTACTAAGGTGATGAGACTGGGGGGGGGGGGGGGGGTGGGGCCTGAGGGGTGTGTCCTTTATTTGAAAGGTGTGGGGGGGAGGGGCAATTGCAGAGAAAATCCTCTCCGAATCAGGAGCTGTGAACTCTGAAGGACCTTGAATGAACACTGCTTCAGAGTGCATCTTATTCATTTATTAACATTGACACTATGCTCCAGAGGCCTCATTTCCCCCTGCTTTTGGTGTGTGTGCGTGCTTATGTGTGTGTTGCTTAGACTAAGGACAGCACTCTATTTTACTTACTTAAAACAAACCTCAAACAATCTTCAAAGCCCCCTTCACCCTGTTCTTTGTAAACGTGGAATTCCTGGAAAATCTTGGAGCTGTGTGCATGTCCAGGGAAGACTGGCAGTGCTGGAGAATTTAAGAGGAGAGGACTGCGCTAAGGGTCATCATGTACCTTACAAGTCTCCAGGACAGGATCCGATTGGGATCCAGCTCTCTCCCTTGCAGGGCATTCCTAGCGAGCCCAGAGCACTGGGATGAAGTGCAATAAGGGGATCTAGGGCTCTGAGGCTGCCGGTGTCTCTCGGCCTCCTTCACCACCCCTCCCATTTCCCCCTCCTTTCTCTCCTACTCTGGGCTACCCAACTTCTCCCTCTCTTACTACGCCCTTCGCGTTTGTCAATGAACGTGGCGCCGCCGTCAGAGCCCAGCCCCCAGTTCTCTCCCATTGCTCCGGTGTTGGCTAATCAGGCGGAGCCCGCCAGTCATTCAGCCAATGCGGCGAGACCGCGGGCCGGGAGCGCCTTGGGCTCAGTGGATTGGCCGCAGCGACCTTGATTGACGGGCCGCCCCCCCACGGCCCCCCCTCGGCGGGCTGGCTCCCTCCACCCCCGAGGCTGAGCCCCCGGCAGCGCTGTCCACATGCAGCGGGTCCTGAAAGCCGGTCCCGGGAAGCGCGTTTCTGCACTATGGGCGTGGAATAGCCGGAGGGCAAACCACCAGCGCCAGCGCCAAGACCACCAGCAGCAGCAGCGGCGGCGGCGGCGGCGACGGCGCCGGCGACGGTGGCGGGAGCAGCGGAGACGCTGACATACTGAACTCCTCCTTGCCCGCCGCCTAACCCAGGGCGCCGCCGGGGGAACCGCGCCGGTCGCTTGGGCGGCTTGCGGCACAGGAGGAGGACTTGGGAAGCTGGGTCTGCGTCCGGAAAGCCCGGGGGGGAATCAGACCGCAGAAGGTTCAGAAGCGAGGAGGTTCAGAGGGCTTACATTTTGATTCCCAGTGCGGATCCCCCTAGCCGACGCAGGTGGGAAACCTGCCCCGTCGGCCCTTGTCCCTCCGAGGCTTGGGACCGCCTGCAGCGCCCGGACAGACTCCCCGCAGGCGGCACCCGGAGTCGGCCCGCTTTGGGCATCCGCAGCTCAGGCAGCGGAAAGGGGAAGAGCCGGCGGGGCTCCCCGAACGACTTAACTCTCGAACGGAGGTCGAGGATATGGGAGCGCTGTGGTTTCAGCCGGCATCTAAGAAACTTTAAAGCCAGCGACCAACCCCTGCATCTACGGGACCCGGAGCAGTCAAGGGCAGCATCCTCATCCCCATCATTATCCAGCAGTAGCAACAGCACCTTTTTTTTGCCCCTGGGGCTCTTTGCCTGGTGTATGTGCGAGTGTGTGTGTGTGTGTGTGTGTGTGTGCGCGCGCGCGCGCTCGCGCGCGCTCGCGCGTGTGCCTATGGATGGCAGAAATTAAAGAGCGTCCCCATTTTCTTCAGCTCTCCAGCTGTCTAGTTACTCCTTTGCTGGGATGTTAAGAATTCACCGCTGTTGCTTGTATTGGACGCATTCCAAGCTTCTCGGTTCTCTCGGGTCCATTTTCAAGTGTCCATTTGAGGCCCTAGAATAAGTTCTTAGGAACAAGAGAGGGGAGAGAGAGAGAGAGAGAGCGAGCGAGCGAGCCAGCTTTGCCATGGACCTCAGTATAAATTGGAAGAAAAAGGGGGAGAATCTGAGACCTAAGCGGTTCTGATTTGTCTTCAGACTGTTGCCTTCTAAACAACATCCCTTGTTAAAGCTGATGTATACGAAAGGGTTTTGTTGCAGTTCTTTTTTTAATGCCCAGTTGTGTTCTAGAAATCTTTACAATCTTGTCAACACAAAGGCATAAACTCACCACCAGGCCAACCGCCGAACAGCTCTCTCTTCTTATCTTCCCCAGTGCCCCTACATGTAAGAATAGCAAACAAATTAATCCCCCCAACAAAAAGACTGATCCCAGGCCATTCTTTGGTATATTTATGATCTAGAGTGCTAACTATATTTCTTTGGAGAAATACGCCTTTAATAAACAAGGTCCACAATATCTGGATTGCTGCAGGTGACCTCCGACTTTGGACAACTGCCACGGAAGGAGCTCTGGGTCAGGTGCCTGGGGCTTCCCTTTTTTTGTGACATGCTTATGGCGGTTTGATACTTTCTTCTGGGGAAAAAAGCGACCTGACTCAGCCGTCTCTGTCTTCAAGCTTACGTCTGAAAAAAAAATCTTGCAGTGCCTCCTTAGGAGTTTGGGAACATAATTCTACACCACCGCTAATTATTTCAGCAACTCCGTAGCGTAGTGATTGCCCCCCCCCCAAAAAAAAACACTTTCTCCTTTTACTTTAAGAAATAACCAGACTTTGCAATTTGCAAGGGGATTTAAAAAAATACACACAAAATTCTTCTTCTTGTTATTGGCTCGAGTGAGATCTTTGCAGTAGGTGCAAGGTGGTCGTGATTTCATCTGAAAAAAGCTTCTGACTCAAGCTGTGGATCGCTCCGATGGAAATACACTGTAAGCACGACCCGTTTGCAGCAATGCATAGTAAGTAGGCTGCTAGTTCACTTCTCTCTCATTTAGGACCAATCCCACCACACCTTTCCATCCGTTGCAAGGCATCTCCAGGGTTTATTAAATGGGGCTAGTAGATAGGGATGTCTCTAGGCATCAAGGAGTGAGCCGAGGCGTAATACTGGATTTGCTCCTCAAAAAATGGAACCTCCCCAGTAAATGAGGGTAAAGGGATGGGAAGTCCAACAACAACAACCTGAAACTACAGAAGCAGCTTCTCCCCCTAATTCCGCGTCCACCCTTGAGAACAACTTTCAGAATATCCTTTCGCCATCTTTTGAATACAGCAACAAATATTATTTCCCTTCTCATTTTGTTACTATACATAGAAGAGCGTTAAAATGCTACTCTTGCCATTATTATTATTAGTCTTTAAAGAAATTTTTTGTTCTTGTTATTTCTGAAAGTCAGTAAATATTAGCTAGATATTTGACTTGGAATGCATTTTTGGAAAAAAAAGCCTTTATATACAGACTATTAATATTTTACATTAAATCAAAAAAGGTATATCCGCTATTTTGATTGCAGTCGATTTAAAAAATCTCACGTTCAGATTTGAGACGATCAATTAACAATGAGACCTTGGTAAGGGAATTCAAACAATATTATTTGACGACTACTCCCTGACAGACTTCTTTCCCATTTTTCTTTTTCCTTTCTTTTCTTTTTCCAGTTAAGTCTGAGAAGTTTCCGTTACAAAGTTGTAGAAATGTGGCAAACTAGTCACCACGCCTCAGTTTAAGTGTGTACAAATGAAATTGCAGGCAGGACGGGCGAACACTGGGAGGGCAACGTTTAGAAATGAAAGCAGAATCTCATAGTTTGAAAGGAGGGGGTTAAAATTATACAAGGTAGTTGTTAGTCAAGTCCCCCTTTAAAAAGAACTGGTCAAGGGATAGGGTCCTTTTTTTTCCCTTTCTTTTTTCCCTCCCTTAACAAATGCTCTGGTCAAGCTGAAACTGTCTGGCTTGACTGTCTTTCTACTATATATAGAAAAAATATGCATATATATGCACGCTTATACATACTTATATACATATATGTGCACGTATTCAATATATAAAAGTACTCTCCCTGTAGTATTTTGAAAGATAAAATTACTATATTTCTTCTTCTGATACGGTATTAATCCGGCAAGGTTAAAGTCATGCAAAGCAGCGATGGCATGGCAAAGCTCTAGCCCTAGACATAGCCATGAAGTTAGCAGATTGTGTGTAATGCGTTTGGCTCGAGATTTGTTGTGGTTGAGAGATTTGGGGAAGATTTATCCATTAACACAGTGTTATGTGAAATGACATCTCCTCTCATGGTGAGTTAAACGCTGGATTAGATCTAGAGATTTCAAGGAAATATAAACTAGAACTAATCACATTTCCCTCCTGGGCTCTGCCGCCTTTCGAGCTAAGATTCTGACGTTGTAAAATGCAATGGCGAAGATTGGGAGGCTTTTCTTTTCTTTTCTCTCTTCTTTTTTCTCTTGCTTTTCCTTCCTGCTTTCTTTCTTAACTTCCTCTTTCCCTCCTCTACTTTTATCTATAGCATAAATAATTTTAGAGGGGAGCTTTGGGTAAGGTGTTCTGGTCCAAAAATAGAAAAAAGGACAGACAAATTGAAAAGTATATTTTCCTGACTAGAGGATATTATCTTAATTCAGGACCTCTGAAAAAAGAATCTTGGGTCAACAAATAGGTTGCAACTTAAAATAATAGATATTTTTTATATTTGAAAAGATGTCATTGTTTTGTGAGAAGGGTAGATCTAAATGGTCAGGCCTACACTCAAATGGGGAGGGGGTCTTTGAAGTGAAAAAATAGTAGAAATCACTATTAATATCATAGTGGCAAATCTATTTTTGCTGGACTTGTCTTTGTGTTAACTCATGCAGACGGAGCATAAATGTAGGAAGTGACTGGTGATGGAGTGTCTTCCCAACATTCATTCAAACAATGATAAATCTATCCTAAAGTGCTTTAAAGGGAGAGGGATAGAGATCTGAATACTTTAAAAATAATTTTAAACAAGTATTTGCCAACAGTTTTTAGGGGAGTGATGCAATGTGCCAGTGAAAGAGAAGCCACAGGATAAGTTTCTGTTTTAATTTCCCAGCCCAGTGGGGTTCTTTTTGACTAAGCACATTCCACTGAACAAAATGGATTTGCATGATTTTCCTTTGCCTGGTGGAAGAGTTAATTCAAAGTTTTCTCTTCCTTTATTTCTGGGACCGGAAGCCATGGCCTTGTCTCTGACCTAGGTCTTACCCTGTTAGGGCTCAGTCCAGTTATTTGTCTGCTTTCTTTTCACTTTCAAGACCAAGATGAGGGAAGTTTTCTGAAGGACTCCTTGAGTAAAGCAGAGTTAGATTCGGAGGTAGAAATGATTTAAGTAAACAGCCTTGCTCTTTGAGGTGGTTAGAGAAGAAGGTATATGAAATTTAAACAGCCAAAGATGAAACTTGTTTGTAAACTGATGGACAGAAATGTAATATCTTCCATTCCCAGGTTTTGTGTTAGGCACAACAAATGTAGTTTGATTCATCCTTTCTTTGAAGGGAAAGATTGTAAGCCCTTGTAGGGATTTCTTTCTGTTTAAATGGCATTAGTATATTTGTATTAGCTTATCACTTCCGTGTGAGAAGAGTCATATAGTTACAAGTGGAATAAACATAATATGCTATCAATATGCACCCCTCAATCTGGCAATCTTTCTTTAGGTATACTGCAGGTCTACTCACCTATACCTGTTCTACCACTTCTCTCTCATAAATACTGTTCCCGCATCTTATGCCTGTTATGGTGCATGCCCTTATTCATAGAAGAAACAAATGGGGACTTGACTTTAATGGCTTGTTAGCTTAAATACTTAGCCAAAGAGTTACCTTGAATAGCTTGAAAGAACTGGCAAGATAGTTACTAGGGATCCACATAGTGCAGACTAGAAAAAGAGCTTTCCTGCGCTTAGCTTCCTTATTTCCCATTGCATTTTCTCCTCTCCCATGCTTCTGGAAGAACACAAGGTTAATTAAAGAACAAGTTCTTCACCTTTAACACCCCAGTGTTGTAAAAACATTTAACCAATGTCTCTTCTTTAAATGAAGGAGTGATTCATCTAACTATCTTGGCTAATGCCCCCTGGGAGTTTAGAGCACTGGAAATTCTAGGGCTAGAAAAGTTGACCCAGCAGAGCAGTATACAAATAACTTTTTCTTTTACAAACTCAAATGGTAGATTTCAGGGTAAATCCCCTGCTCACATGGATATGATGAATAAGTTTACTTTCTATATTTTAATGATAGCTTAAAGGAAGTCTTAAACCAAATGAATGATGACAGCAATAGAAATAAAGCTTTGAATCAGAATTTCTTTATTTATTAGGGAATGGGTTGTGTGTGCTCAATTTATCCTATAATATAAGCATAGGTATTTGTAAGTATCCTTTCTTAGAGTATACAATTAAGGAAATCTTTGTATATATTTATGCATATGTGCTCATGTATACATAAAGAAGGGAAGGATGATGGGGAGTCATAAAAAATTTCAGATCGATTAGATTTCATATTGGGAGGTCAAGAACAGTTAAATAGCTAGGAAAGATTTTTCATTTCATCTGAGTTTTTAAAGTCTAATTCAGAGTAGGATTACATTGCACAGACAGAGGAGTAAAGCAGACTCCCCCCCCCACCCCGAGTTTACACTCATGCCTGTGAGTACATAGGCATACTTTATGCACATGGGCATGGGTCAAGGACTAGATGCATATTCTTTTAACCCTTATTGAACAGGGCACATTGTAAATTATGTCATTAGCTTGAAGGGGGCAGTTCCTTTGGTTGAAATGCATAGGACACATCAAGTACAAGAATACTTACTTGTGCCTACACATTATTCTCTGATGGATTATTTTTAATTATCAAAATTTCTGTCCTCAAAACCTTCCCTCACCTTTTCACACCTTCTCATACCCAGGACATAGCTAGAACCTACTTAAAATGAAACTGGACATGGAGCTTCTTTTGGCTTTACATATGTTAATTGGTACTTACTTTTGAGGCTTATTAAATTACCCTGCTTCAGGAAAACAGTGCCTGCCATTATACATTATTTTGCAGACAATTCCATCCAAATCCCTTTTTATCTGGAAGACCTGACCTGAGACTGACTGTCTCTGTCTTTGCTACTTTTCTCTTTGCCTCTCTCTCTCTCTCTCTCTCTTTCTCTCTCTCTGCCTGTCTCTTCCCACTTCCCATTTCCTTCTCTCATTAGAACCTCTGCCTTAGCATTTTAAATGTGTTTATGTGATGTGATTCCATGAATATATATGTATTAACTGCTTTATCTAATTCATTCTCTCTCTCTCTCTCTCTCTCTCTCTCTCTCTCTCTCTCTCTCTCTCTCTCTCTCTCCAAGCTTTGGCTGGTGTATGTTGGAACAAGGGGGGAAGTTGAGGTTCTCATGCTTGCAGCACCTAGTAAAATTTTCTTTACATTTGCGGGTGAAGTTTCTAGTCCAAGGACAGATGATTCCCAGCTCAGAGCCTCACAGTTAGCTTCCCAATGTCTACATTGTGTCTTTACATTAAATAGGGATGTACAGACAGAGGGATAAAGTACGTATGGAAACAGTCCAAGGCAGGTGAGTACAGTTGGCATGTTGGCAGTGGAAGACTTCAGTAAATGATCCACTCACTCTTTTGAGAAGAGTGATTAGGAGGGTTTCCTTCAGAAACACAAACTAGGACCCAGGGCCAGGGATTTTGACTGGGACATTTGATTAAAAAATGCACATAAGTACACAATGCTATTTTACACACACACACACACACACACACACACACACACACACACACACACACACACACACGGATAGTAGAAAACTGACCCACATCTGGGATGTCTAGCTGGTAGTGGGCATGGCAGGGGGCAGGAGATGGAGTGAAGGCTTAAGATATATTTATTTAAACTAACCAGGAACTTAAGTCATTTCTTTATTTTGACTACTTTTATTTGATTTTTCCAAGTAGAGATCTAGGGAGAAGAAAATATTTCTTAGCAAAGAGTTCTTCTCACAACATCTCTCCTTTTTAAATATATATTCTTAGAGGTAGTGAGGTGTAGTGGGAAAAGAACTGAATTGGGAGTCAGAAGACCTAGGTCTACTCTCCTCTCCAGCACTAATGTGCTGTATGATTTGGGGGGCAGATCTTGGATTTGTTTCCTTCTCTGTAAAATTGAGGCCAATGAGGAGATTAGATGTTCCCTAAGGTACTTCACCCCTCTAAGACTCTTCCCTTCCAATTCCCCTCTCCCCTTTCCCTGGGCCTCCACCCACCTGCTCTTTCTTTCTACCCTTTTCTTTCTTTGCCCTCTTTCTGATTCTTCTCTTCCTTTCCCTTTTCTTATTCATCTCTCTTCCTCTCTTCCCCTCGTTTTACCCTTTCTTCCCTCCAATTTTAATCAATGGTTCTAACACTTAGTATGGAGTTTTTGCCTTCTTCATGTGCTTCCCTATAAGCTGACAATGGAAATCTCCTATGTAATAGTTCTGCAGTATTTAGGAAGATCTGAACATGCTGGGCTTGATGCATTATAGGAAGCTAAATCTTAACAGGTTTTCACTGTTACTGAAAATAGCCGACTCACTTATATAGCTGCAAACCTCAATACCATAAAGTAAGGAATGTAGGGAACTAGAATTCTGAGTCTTTTTATTGCTCTGAGTGCTTTTCCTCCAAAGAGACTATCCAAGTCTTTGTCATGATCAAAAACTAACCTGAAAGGGCAAAAGTCTTTCTGTTTAATTCATTTTAACTCTGTTATATTTTCTGCAGTCTCAATTTCTACATGCATAGAAAAATGGGTTTTTGTAGATTTGATATAATTTGCATGCCTTCTAATCATCTACAAAATGCATTGGAAGGATTTAGTTCCCACTCTCTGCCTCTTGTCCTTCCCATTTGGAACTTACCAAATTTAAATTGACTTTCTGCTTCTAAAATTGATCCAGCTCTTGAAAAGCTATGTAGCCCCTTTTATCAAACACTTTCTTAAATCATTGAACAAAACCTACTCAAATCTAATGATCTGAAGGACTGGAGTATTCCTCGTTCAGTGGAATTATGCAGTTGCTTTCTAACTATAAAATTCAATTAGGTATTAAAAAAACCCCAACCCTTTCCCACTTATCATAGGGGTGTTTTAGAATCAAAACAAACTGGTATGTTAATTTTTTTTTTTGCCATTTTCTCCTTGAAGTAAAGCCAAAAGCTACTCCAGGGATGTTATACTATATATATATATATATATATATATATATATATATATATATATATATATATATAAACTTACATACACATGCATGTGTATATGTATGTACTATACATACACTATAGGTATAGATGAAGCTATAGATGTAGGTACATATATGCATGTGTGTGGGTGTATATATATGTATGTGTATGTATATGTATATATGTATAGCTATAGAGAGAGGCATATCTGTATTTCAGTCTAAACCTTGTTTGGAAACTCCTAAGCAACTACTTTGTTGAAGAAAATAAATTCTGAAGCTGTCAATAAACATTGGTGAATGGCAGCTGTCTCTGCTTTCCCAGGTATTAGAAATAGAATATTTATTCCATTCATGATATTTTCTGACAGTTTCAGAAGAGATTTCCCAAGTCAGACAGTGTTTGAGCCAGGGTAAAATAGTTACACTAAACTTACAAAAGTGTTTTGTTTTAGAAAGCTATGAAGGTGCTTTTGCCTCCTTGACTTAGTCTGCTATATCTATTTTGTAAATCGAGGGTATTGCCTCCTGCTCCTGTTCCTGTGCTGACAATGATGCTTGTTACTGCTATTATTTGTTTTCCATTCCAATGCTCTGTAACATAAGTTGTTTGGCTGATTAACAGCTTCAGGCTTAATTATATTTCTTGGTGACTGCAAGGGGCCACTCTGTACTCTACATCTAGTGGGGTCCCCATTTCACACCAGCTATATATTTCACCTTGCTAAAGGTGAACAGTGCAAATCTGCCCAAGAAGGAATGATATATTGGGCTCTTCCAGACACTCACATTTTATTTTTGAGAAGCATAATATCCTCCTACAAGGGTCACTGTAAATTACGATAGCAAAACCATTCCACAACAGTTTTACCTTTCCCCTTGATTAAGTTAAGTATTTGATTGTTGGGGAGGGGGGGCGGAATGGAGATATTCTTTTATAACAAGTGTCAATGAAGTAGAACAGAATGTATAGGATATAGAAAGAGATTTTCCTTTTCCTTTCATTTACTCTGCATTCTCTAAGAGGCCAAATGTTTTGTCTGAACCATATGATTTTAAACAGCCATGAATGAGCTGTTTGAAACAAAGATTCTTTTAACAAGCAAATATTTTAATTTCCACTTTAATTTCTGTGATTAATATTGAAAATCCTAGTTTTAAAAAAGTACGGGTTGCCATTCCCAAGGAAAGGTTGAATGGCAAAGAGGAACATGATTTCAGAGTACTTATTGTATGATTAAGATCAATTTTTCTTTCCTGTTTTTCCCTTCTTTTTCTACTATGTTTCAGGACATGGAGGAGTGAATCAATTAGGGGGGGTTTTTGTAAATGGCCGTCCCCTCCCTGATGTAGTCCGCCAAAGGATTGTGGAACTTGCCCATCAAGGTGTGAGACCCTGTGACATCTCCAGGCAGCTTCGAGTCAGCCATGGTTGTGTCAGCAAAATTCTCGGCAGGTAAAGGCGGGAGAATCTCATCTCAATTAATTCCCTTAGTAAAGACACAAAGTGCTCTCCAAAATGAAATGAGATAAATAACTGAAAATGGAAACAAAAGGAAATGAAGATTTCATTCAGAATTGTCTAGCAATTGCCAATCCCCACTTGAATTTTTATTTGAATAATTTATTGTCCATACCGAATCACACAGATGTGGACTAGTACGTGAAATGAGTGAAGTAGAAAAGACGTTTGGTTTTCAGAATGCCTAGCAAGTCATTCTGAAGACTACAGGAGCAGAGAGCTCTTGTGAATTTCTTCTACCTTTCTTAGATGAACCAGGAAACACAGACGTTTGTGTTGCCTAGTGCAAAATGGAAAACCCACAAGTTCTGAAATCATGCAGTGAAAGTTTTTCTTTTTTCTTTTTGTCATAATAAAAAAACCCCAGTCTTCATTCACGATTTCATTTGCAGTCAATTTATCAGTCAGCTTTTATGAAATCTGTTGGGTGTATTTCTTTTAAGGCTTTTTATTTTATTTGAAGTAGAATGTACCCTTAAAGAGATCCTGAAATTTACAAAACAAAAGCAATCAGCTTCCTTAAATTTGATATTTGAAAATTGCCATTTTCTCCAAGAAGTCTTGCAAGCACTGTGAAATATCAGGCATATTTGTGAACATGTCTTATTGTTCTAGATTTTGATTTCACTTTAGAAAAAAATTAGATGTGCTTAGTTAGACTCCAATTGACTTTTGGACTCATGTTGTGAACCATTCTTGCCATTAGTTTTAGTTCTTTCTTTTCCTATTTTAGAAAAAAAGTTTTTAAAATGTAGTTTTATGTGCATTATAGTTGAGAAATTGGTGTCTGAACTGGTAGTTTAAAAAACCAAGAGTCACTTACATTTTAGCTCATAAAACTGATGTTTTCCTTATGTAATCTCTTGGTTTGAAAAAAAAATGGTTTAAAAAAATGGTTTCAGTAGTCACCAAGGAAATGGCCTATTGGCAAGTAGAGTGATGTCCCTGACTTTAGCCTAACCATACTTTGGTGTTTCTTTGGAAAGGTTGCTACTTTTGCCCCTCCATTTTACTCTTCCACACATGCCTAGTGCCTAGTCTCCAAATCTGATGAGTTTTAGTAGTCTTTATTTCTGGAAATGGCATTGAATGGTGAGGGACTAAACATAAAGCTTTGACGGGGGAGATCCTTTGTTTTTACTGAGATATTTTCTATGAGCCTACATTTTATTTAATATTAGAGACCTTTATACAACAAGGATCCCAAAGCTTCCCCAATGTAAGTAGCGACTGCTTCAATTGGAGACACTGGCCGTCTTGTTATGTTCACTCACTATTGCCCCCAGCATCGAGGTAGGGCTAATATGTAAGCAATTACTTTTCTGATCAGTGACACTGTTGAACTCCTTTGGCTTCTTACCGTTTGAATAGATTTGTCATTAGACGTAGTTGTGCTATGAAGTTAACAGCTGCTATGGAGCTTTGTCATTTAAGTTGTCAACAATAAATTGGAATTTCATAGCTCATTATTTTCATAACTAATAACCACGGTGGACAAAATGTCATTCTAATTAGAATTGCCTTTTAAGAAACAACTTCAGCCCTAAAACAATATGACTGAAGATTTCTGAATTGTGGTCATTGAATCCATAGATTATTTTGCTATCAGAGAATGAAAGGGACAGTGCAGTAGGAGACAGATTGTTGTCCAGCAAAATATTCAGTACTGGGTCCTTTTAGGAGACGTTGAAAGAAAGGCAAGTAGAACCCCAACAGGGCTGATATGTACAACACCAGCACATCCCTGTGGAAGGGGAAACATTTCCATCATTCATCTGTGGGTCTGGGCTGTACGACACCAGGAACCTGATGTTTCCAGTAGTTGCAGCTTGCTTAGAGCCTGGGGACTGTGTCAAATTGACACAGAGAACTTACTTTCCTCTTCAATGTGTAGCTCACATTGAACACCTTCAGAGCCTCTAAGTCTTTTGGTGTAAGGTTTTATATTTAAAGTTGGCATCTGTGGTCCATATCAGTTGAAGCTCTGTCTTCAACAAGAGGTTGGCCATGGGCTGTTTTATGAAATCCTAAGGGCTGTATTTTGCATGTTCTATAGTTCTAGAAATCCTAAAGTCCTGTACACTCAGGGTTAAGATAGTTTTTGTTTGTTTGTTTGACTTCCAAGAGTCTTCACTAATATCTATCAGAAGGTAGTTAGAAATGGTGGGTGATGAAGATTTGATGCGTTTTCATGGCCTGTCTGGGCTAAAATACGTGATCTCCTTTTAGTGTAATCACTGCCCAATATTGTCTTCAGATAACATGCCAGAATGCAGAAAAAACAACCATCTCTAGTCATGGTAGACATGGAAAATTGACTCATGGGACCGAAGGAACATGATTCCATATCAGAGAAATAAAAAGGCTGTAAATAGATGACTCTTGTATGGTCCCGGGGATCATAATAACAGGTCTCTGATTTGGATTCTGATGTTTTTGCATTATTTTTTTTTGTTCCCAGATGCAAAAATCACTGCATAAAAACTGATTTCTTGGCTAATGTTTTAAAACTGGGAGTTACTAATTAAAATTTGCCAGTAAGTGCAGAATGAGGGAACAGCTTGACTTTTCTATCCAGTCTTTGTCAGGTGGTTGAAATTTGGAAAGGGGGGAATTTCCTTAATAATAAAATTTCAATCTCTTTGCCACCCTTCCAGATTAATTTAATGTTTGTAACAGTTGTCACATTTGCCAACTTATATCTTAAGCAGACTTATCAAGATTTGGACTTTGATTATATTTCTTTAAATTTAATCAACTGATAATTGATTTTTTCCTGCAGACTTTGTCTACAGTAGACACAAACTCTTCATTTATTTAAATACTCTAAACTCGAGTTCATTTGCTTTTAAAACATTTTCAAAATTTTCAATAATTTTAATTTTAACTTAATACACACACTGACAGGAGGCTGATCTCTCTAGAGAACAACATGGTGGAAAACACTACTTAGATTTTTGTTAGAACAACATTGTAGGAACAGATTGGAAAATGCTGCTAAATGAGTCTTTCCACTAAAATTTTTTTTCTAACAACTTTCCTGGCCTAATATTTGTCATATGGTAACCACTCCCACAAAACCCCACTGTGTTTCAATTAATAAAGAAGGGACCACAATATGAAAGTGTCCTTAGAAATTATAATTTGCTATGTGAGAGTTTACTGCACTGTACCTAGTTATGATTTATTTTTGTTTTTACCACTGCTTGCGATTAATAACACACATTTATAGTTAATTTTGGATCCCAGGACACCTGTTAATCTTGCCCTGTACCTTTTGTCTTGACATTATGGAAAAATATATTTTATATCATGATATGATTTCAATTAATGCAAGTTAATCTGTTACAAGAGGGGAAGTACCACTGGTATAACAGAATTTCAAATCATAGAATGCAGGGGTGATTTTCAAGGAAGGATTCATCTGCCTCTACATTTATCTGTATTTTCTATTTCCCCTATGTTGGGTATCATCTTATTTTGTGACAAAAAATCAGCTTTGCTTGATTTCTGCCAGTTCCTTATAACTAAGCAATTTTTTCCCCTCTCCATCTTTGTTATAGGTATTATGAGACTGGAAGTATCAAGCCTGGGGTGATCGGAGGGTCAAAACCAAAGGTCGCCACTCCCAAAGTTGTAGAAAAGATTGCAGAATATAAACGCCAAAACCCTACCATGTTTGCCTGGGAAATCAGAGATAGACTCTTAGCAGAGCGAGTGTGTGACAATGACACTGTGCCCAGTGTCAGCTCCATTAACAGGTAAAGATTTGTGGAGGAGGGTCTTTGGGGTGGGTGGTGGGTGGGAGATAGTGTATCAGTGTTCAAATGAGATATAATGGAACAGGCATACAGTTTGATTGGTACCTGATCCTAAAATGGTAGACCTGCTATATCCTTACTTTACAAATGGCTTTTTCCGTATTTGTTTTTGGGACCATTAATAATGTAAAACAAAGAAGCAGGGCTTGCTGGGGTTGTGTCTGACCTTTTTCTTCCCTTTCCAAGAGTATGTATCAGATACTTCAGATGTTGGCAGTGGACGTACACTGTCAGGGAGAAGGGAACCATTTTGATGCTCTGCTGGGGCTATTTAAGATTTCTCCAGGCCTAGACAATACCTCTGCTGTTCCTTTCCCTAGCTTCTTGGGAACAAAGACAACTCAGAGTGTGCTGGGCTGGGCTGGGTTTGTTTTTTTAACATCGGTTGTGCGGATCGATCTCTGTTTGCCAGTCTGTGACCCCAAATGTGAAACAATGAGTATAAAATAATCAGACTTGAGGTGGAACCAGGGAATGGGCTTCAGGACTAAAGCTTTCAGGGATGGGCATGAGTGGTCTTTTCCCCATATACCCAAAGGTTATAGAAGTGCTAACTCTCCTTAGAGCTTCAACTTCTCCACGTCAGAGGAAATAAGAGAGATGACTAACACTGTTTCTTTCCCCTTCTCTTCTCAATCCCCCTCCTCCTTCAATAAGCTCAGAAAAGATCCCTTGGCTTGGAAGTAGCCAAAATGGGGACAAAGAAAAGTTAAGCTGACTTGTAGGGGAAATGCCTATCTATTTGACAGTCAGTATAAAGAAGTAACAGGATAAGACCAAATTGTCTTGTTCCATATAGTTATCTTCATGATTGTTATTTGTTCATGGTTGGAAAAGACTATTTATTTAGGTTGGGTTTTGGGTAGCAGGTATTCAGTGTTTGAAATCTCACAGTGGTGTTGGTTAGCTGTTAAAATAAACCATGGCAAGCTAATGGCTATATAGCAAGAAGTGCATGGGCCAAGGGACCAAGAATCTTTGTAGGAAGCAAAAATAACATTGGATCTTTCTTGCTTCCATATAAAATTAGGAATCAATTATTCCCTCCCTCAACAAAAAGATCAGTGGTCTAAAAAAGCCAACAAAGTAGATCTTAGCAGAGAGGCAAAATAATAATGAGATTTAGAGTAGCACACAAAGGATCATCTAGTCTGTCCCCCCCCTTTTTTTTTTCAAAGTTGGTGAAACTGCGGTGTAGAGGGGAACTTACTCTTGGCTACACAGACAGCAACAGAGTTTGGACTCCCAATTAATACCTAAGACTGGTGCTTTTTTTTTTTAAACCAACCTTTTCTGTTACTTCTTGAGAAACAACACACAATTTTTGTGTCTGCTGATGTTATATCCTCCTTGCAGCCTGGTTTCTGCCAAGGGAGAAATCTTTGCTGGTTAGAGAAAGCCCAGGGATGATCAGAATTCCTATAGGTGATACCCATTTAGGAAAGGGAAATTCCATCACCTCCTAGAGTGATATGGGATCAGAGCTTTTAAAATTCAGGTATTTTTAATCCAATGTACTCTAAATTATTTTAATACAATTTGTGTAAAATGTCTGCCTTACATATAGGTTCACATGGATCATTGCTACTATATCAGCATTTTTGCCAAGTTTAAAAAAATGCTCAAATAATGAGTGGATTTAATAGGGGAGAGAGAGAGAGAGAGAGAGAGAGAGAGAGAGAGAGAGAGAGAGAGAGAGAGAGAGAGAGAACCCAAATGAGGCAGACCTGTTGGCATCAAAGAAACCAGAAAGCAAAAGTTCTCTTTAAGCAGATTGTTATGGCCTGATTTTTCTATCTGTTTCTCATGTTACTTTCACCTGAAGTTTGTTGACTTTTGGAGTTGTTTTCTCTTCATTTATCTTGTTGAAGTCATCATTTTCATGACATGGAGTTTTTAGTGTAGTGGATGGACAGCTGACTTCAGAGTTGAAAATCAGGTCCTGTCTCTGTCACCATACTAATTGTGTGACTCTGAGCAAGTCATTGAACCTCTCACTTGCCCTGGACATCTCTCTAAAATTATACATTGCAGGGCAGGTGCTGATCTACATTAGGAGGTGTAGTTTCCCCATGGGGAAATCCTTATACTAATAAAACCACAAGTGTGGGTCTTCCCTCTGCCCACCAAAGGGTTCATAGTTTGAACATGTAATTCATGAAGAGTTCTTTATACTAAGAAAGTCACAGGTCTGGGGTTCACCTTCTCTTCCCACCAAGAGTCATTGTTCTAAGAATGTATTTAGAGATCACATCTCTTAAATATCTACATTTGAGGATAAAAGGATAACTTCCCTCACTAGGGCACAGGGTAAAGGCATAGAATTCCAACTCATTGAATTTAGTATAACTGGATTCAAGGTCACTTGACTCAAGGACTGCAGGATGTGGGAAAAACACCAGATTTGGGTGGGAGCAGACAAGGTGGGAGCAGACAAAAGCTATGTGAAAGCCATTTAATCTTTGAGATAGATAGACAGATAGATAGATAATGTACTACCTCTCTCACAGAATATATTTTTTAAAGGAATGGCTTTTGTAAACTGTAAAGTGCTATAAAATGAAGTTATTATTTTTATCAAATGTCTTTAAATCATAATTAAAAGGCCATGTTAAATTGCATTCATCAAATATTTATTGTTGTCAACATATTCCAGAGTCTATCGGGCACTGTCCATAAAACTTTGGAAGCCCCTGCCAATGAATTGACAATTTCATATGAAATCATTAGAGGACAATACAAGATTGTACATAATCAAATGTCAAAATGTGTGCTAAAAGTTGAATGTAAGTAATAGTAAAAAAAAGTGTTCAAATTTCTGTAGCATTTCAGTCATGTTTTAATGCAGTTTTAAACTACACTAAGATTTTGGGACACATATATACAACTTGTTAATTAGGTAGCTCATTTGAACTAGAAAATTGAAGCCAACAATAAATATTGTAATACTACAAAAATCCTTTTTTGTATGACTGACATGCCCCAGAAATTTGAACAATTGTTATTATCACTTATAGTCAACTTCTACCATATATCTAGACATTCCAGTGTGTATATATGTTTCTTTAATGTGTTCTGAAACATTTCCATTTTTCTTTATCATATTGGACAACTCTTTTTTTCCTGTTATTTTGTTCTTCAAATACAGAAAGCTAGGAGAATGATTGAACTAGAGAGGTATCTCCTCTTAGTATCTTTTACTTATTGATAAGTAGAGATATAAAAGGGGAGATCTAATGCAGATATAGAGTGAATAACATTTTTCTAATGATCCTTCCCCTTCTTTCTACTCTGGCCCTGATCATCTCTCTCTGTGACATTGCAATAACTTTCTAATTGGTTTCTCTGTCTCAAGCATCCCCCTTCTCCAATTCATCTTCCATTCAAAGGCCAAAGTGATATTCCAAAAGAACATGTCTGGTTAGGTCATCTCCCCAACTCCACCCCAAGCTTAAAAAGCTGCAGTGATTCCCCATTGATTTTTTGTTTGTTTGTTTGTTTTTGTTTTTTTGTGGGGCAATGAGGGTTGAGTGACTTGCCCAGGGTCACATAGCTAGCTAGTAAGTGTCAAGTGTCTGAGGCTGGATTTGAACTTAGGTCCTCCTGAATCCAAGGCCGGTGCTTTATCCACTGTGTCACCTGGCTGCCCTTCCCCATTGATTTTGAGATAACACAAACACCTTTGTTTTCCATTTAAAGTTTGTCATAATCTGACCCCAATTTATGTTCCTGTCTATTACTTTCCTTCATACACTCTACCTTCCAGCCAAATTGCCCTATTTTTTCTTCATATGTGTCATTCCTTTGCCTATATACTTGCCTTTGCATGTGCTGTCATTTCTCATGCTGGCATGCATTTTACCTTATCTATTAGAATAACTAGTTTCCTTCAAAGTTCTACTTAAATGTCATCTACTAAATGAAGACTTCTCATCACCCCAATACTAGTGTCCCTCTAAATTACCTTGTGTGTGTATTTTATCTTAACTTATATAAGAACATTTTACTTCCTTTGATAAAATGTAAGATCTTTGAAGAGATGGAGGAATGTTTCAATTTAGTCCTTATTTCCCTAGCACAGTCTCTGGTATTTTGATGCTTAATAAATACCTGTTGATGGACTGTTTGGGATTTTTCTTCCCTTTCTCAGTGGGGTGGTTCAGTGGAAAGAGTCCAAATCCTGACCCAGTCACTGAATTGTGAGACTGGAGCAATCGATTTTACCTAAATGAACCTTACTTTCTTTATCTGTAAAATGGTGGTGGTAGTGGTGGGGATGCGTGGACTAGATGAATTAGATCATTTAGCTCTAAATCTATGACTCTTTGAACTGCACGATATTTGGGGTGATCTTTTACTTTGAATTAAACCTGAAATTCTCTTCCCCATCTTCCTCTCCCCCAGACCACTGCTGGGAAATGGGGAAAATGTGCTTTTGGCATCCTGATTTGGAACTCAGAATGCATTTGCTCATATAAACAATGTTAAAAATGATGATTTTCTCTTTCTCTTTCACTTCTGTCTACCTAGCCCTGGAAATTCATTTGTGCATGTATGAAGCCTTTCAAACTCTTCCCTACTTTATCAATTCTTGTAATTACAAAAGGGGAAAATTTGAATAATCACAAGTGTCTATAATACCTAACATAATTTTAAGTTCTAAGCCTGAGATTTCAAATGCATTTAACATCTGAAAAGGCTTTATCCATATATGAGCAAATGAGTTAACATATGTAAAGTGCTTTGCAAACCTTAAAATGCAACATAAATGCTATTATTATTATTATTATTATATGATTTCTGGTGTATGGCAAAAGGGAATATATTTCTTTTAAGTGTAAAAAAAATCACAGAACTCAGGGTTAGGAGACCAGGGTCCTATTCTTGGCTCTGCCATGGGCTAAGTGTGTGACTCTGAACCTCTCTGGGCCTCAGTTTTCTTATCTGTAAAGTGATGGCATCCTATTAGACAATCATTAAGGTCCCTGACATCTTTAATACTCTATGATATTTGTATAGTGTCAGGTAGTGTGACAATACTCTACAAAATAATGAATGCTAATGTGAATTTAGTTTTCATTAGACCTAATTTAGAATATATACTCTGTGCTCTTCTCATGTGAATATTTTGGAAATAATTTATATTTGTTAATATTTCTATCATAGTTGATTAGTTTTCTTATCAACGTCTTCTCCTGCTGCAGCTCTTCATTGTAGCAATGATCTGCTCATTCCTTTCTGGCTTGAAAGGGTGAATGTTTACATCTCCTTGTGGAAAATAGTTATAGGATCACAGATTTGAACTGGAAGGGACTTCAGAGATCAGGTTTGGCCCCTTCATTTTAAAACAAAAAATGGTTTTTGGTCTAGACCTGTGATTTCATCAATGTAAGGAACTCCTGGGGAGAAAACTCTGTCACCATTACAGAACCACACTTCACTTATAACTTATGTGTTAGTGAGTTGCCTGTGCCCTTGAAAGCTTAAAACAAGCTTAAAACAAGGTGCCTATAGTACATGGCCAGTATGTATCAGAGCAGGAGTTGGGGCTCTATCTTCCTTATTCCAGAACCAGTCCTTCCTCCATCATGCCACGCTCCAAACCCCCTCATTTATTATTAAGACATGATTGCTTTGCTCATTCAGTTGACAATGTGGATTGGATGCCCATTGTGTCCAGATCATTTTCTGCTTTTGCTAAGTCAAAGGTGGACTGATCTAAGTTAAAATTCTATAGTCATTCTGTGATGCCCACCTTTCTCAAAGTTTTGTTCAGTTGTGTCCAGCTCTTCATGAGCCCACTTGGGGTTTTCTTGGCAAAGATACTGGAGTGGCTTGTCATTTCCTTTTGCAGTTCATTTTACAGATGAGGAAACTGAGGCAAACAGGGTTAAGTGACTTGCCCAGGGTCACAGAGCCAATAAGTGTCTGAGGCCAGATTGGAACTGAGGTAGAAGAGTCTTCCTGATTCCAAACCCAGTTCTCTATCTACTGCACCACCTAGCTGCCCCTCTCAAAGTTTTGGCTCACCCAAACAGAAACCTCCAGCAGCTTTGCCTATTACTTTAACAAATGATAGTTTAGGAACTCAAAAAGAAGTTTTCCTATGAGGCCAGCATCTCTAATAGTAAATAAATGTCATTACAGTAAAGCAGATTGGTTTTGATTCATTGAACAACTAAAGGAGAGAACAGCTATTCTATAGTCAGGTCTCTACAGATGACACCACAGGTCCATGAAGAATTTACAAATGTTATTGACATAACTATTTCTAGTCTATGGTGTAGTTTTAGAGTCCTTACATAGATAGGACACTCCATAGCGATAGTCCAGAATTGCAAAGGTAGGGCTATCCTATCTCATTTTAGAGAAAATGAATGTGTTTTCCACCTAGAATCATAGAATGTTAGTCCTTAGAAGTTATCTACTCTTGTTTCTCCATTTAACTTATGAGGAAACTGAATCTCACAGAGGGGCATGGTTGCTATGAGGTAGTGATAGGCCCTAGTATCTGGGTTTGCTCCTGTTGGAGTACATGGTACTCTTTTTTTGTGTGTGTGAGGCAATTGGGGTTAAGTGACTTGTCCAGGGTCACACAGCTAGTAAGTGTTAAGTATCTGAGGCCAGATTTGAACTCAGGTCCTCCTGACTCCAGGGCCAGTGCTCTATCCACTGTGCCACCTAGTTGCCCCTACTCTTTTTCAATAGACACAAACCCAGATTTTTTTTCTTGCTGCAAATTCATTCATTGCAAGTGTTGGGATGCTTCTTCTATCTACTATATGCATGTATCACTTGATTGAATCTTTCTCCCTCCCTTTGCTTGGATACTTTCCCCATTGCATTTAATTCTGGTCTTTCCATCCACCTTTCTGTCAGTCTCATAGGGAAGGTCTAAGAAAATATCATCATTCATAATGGGGCCTCATGTTTAAATTAAAATAATTTCTAGGTTCTTTCATGTTGAGTTGTTTACCTATGCCAGTGGGCTCTCCTCTCCTCTCTGTCATGTCTGATAGTAAGTGGTCCTTTTTTTCCCCCCAAAAATTACATTCAGGATCATCCGGACAAAGGTACAACAGCCACCCAACCAGCAGGTCCCAGCTTCCAGTCACAGCATAGGTAAGAAGAACTTTTCTTTTTTTTAAGATTAAAAAAATGGAGTCAAAATATTCTAAAGAACTTTTAATCATTCTTATGGACAGATAATTCTACATAAAACAGTTCAGCACACGTACTAATGCGCCTTCTTTGTCATTCTCCAAGGGCTGAACATGGTAAATGAATTTTATAAATACTGCTAAAAGGTTTTGAATTTTACTGATTATTATGATAAATAGCTTTCACCATGAGACAGAAAATTGAAATCTAAGCCAAAAAAAAAAAAAAGAAACACACTAATGGGGGTCTATAGAATGTCAGATAATTAAAGTAATAAATCAAGAAAGGGATACTTATTCATAACATTTTCTGCATCATTAGTCAGTAAGTAGTTTTGAATGTGTTTTTTCTTCTATCAACCAACCATTCCATAATTCTTTGTGCACTTGCAGTCTTGAGTGAAGAGGTAGCAAAACTTTTCAAACTTTCTTTTCCTTTCTTCTTCCAATCTAATTTAGATGCAGGCTGACTGCATTCAGTGAGGACTGATCACTCTTTGATGGGCTTCAGAGACCTTTGCAGGTTAAGACTAAAGAACATTGATTAGGAAATGGGATTTTTATTAGCGTGGGACCATGTTGGCTGTGACTTTGTTGTCATAGAGAGTCACCTTGTCTCCAGCTCATGTGTGAGAAAAATAGTTTTCTTTTATTTTAAGTAAATCCAAATGAGACAAAGAGGACATTAAAAATATCTGTTTTCTGGTAGCTGCAATAATATGTTTACATACAGAGGCAGTAAAAACCCCAGTTTTTCTCCTTTCTGGGTCAGTACAAAGCAAAAGCTGGGTCCATTTTAATTAAGTTGGATCTTTGAGTTCTCAAACTTCTCCACCTTTATCAGCTCTGCTTTGATTGGAGTATATTTGGGTTGACAACTATTGGAATTCCTTCCAAATGTGAAAAGAGAATTGAGTTGCCTGCTAAGAGATCCTGGGTAGAACTCTACTTCAGGCTTCTACTATTACAGTTGGTACAATACAGGAAATGGAGTTTGTGGGTTGTTCTAAAAATGGTTGTTAAAATTTGTTTGTGCTATTGGTTCAGATGAATACCAATACCTTCTACCAAAACAACATGTTTTGTCATGGGATCTCAAAGCACTTTTCAAGTGCTGGTTTGTCTCTGGCTAGAAGCAGTGGTAGCACAAAAATAGTCAAGAAGGGGTGGGGGGGGCGGAAAGTGACTGATGGGTGTCAATGAGATGATCCCATTGAGCTTCTGATGATGTACAGAACGGTTTCTGGAGCCAGTGAAGGTGCAGAGTTTCTGTGATCTCTGTTAGGGACAGACCTGAGTCAGTGGCATTTCTCAGTACTATAGGTATTCATACCTATGTCTGACATACTAAATCTCCTGGGAACAGAATGAAGTTGGCCCTGGCAATTATTTGGTCAACTTAGGCTATTTAGACAACTGAGGATCTTCTCCTCACCCCCCTGTCAGGTCCATTACTCCATCCCTCCAGTTATGGAGGGATGGTGAGAATGCATGAAACTGCAGAAGACAGAATGTCATAGTGAATTATGGGGATGGAATGCTGGATTTGGAGTCAGGAAGCCCTGGGTTCAAATCTCACCTCTGACACTTGCTAGTCATGCAATAATAACTAACATTTATTTGGTTAAATGCACTAGATATTTCATGTATTATCTGCAACATTAGACAGACCTGTAATTCCATTCCTATAGAGGAAACTCCCTCTACTTATGCAGATTGGTACAAATCTACAAATCTACAAGTAATCTAGGGGCATTGAAAGGTCGTGGTTTGCCTAGGGTTACACATCTAATATGAGTCAGAGGTGAGACTTGAACCCAGGTTTTTTTGACTCTGAGATCAGTTCTCAAAAAAAGTAAAATTATAGTGTCCTGTATATTTGATCTCAGTGTTATGGGAGGCAGATGTCATTACAACTGTATTACAGACACAGAAATTGGATCGAACTAGGATAAGATGTAGGAGGGCTAATTTATCATTCCTGTGCAACCCAAATAGACCATTCCCTGGCACTTGAAAACCTTAGGAAATAGTTTTTGGTAGCATGTAAACCTTAAACTTCTTTTAAAAAATCTTCCTTTGCACTTAGAAAAGAATACCTTGTGCACTGTAAGTCCTCCATTACTTTTTCATGGCACTTGAATAATATTTAAGCTATTGTGTCAGTTCATTTTCTGTGTGACCCTGAGCAATTCACTTAACCCTATTTGCCTCAGTTCCTCATCTGTAAAATGAGCTGGAGAAGGAAATAGCAAACCATTCTAGTATCTTTGCCAAGAAAAGCCCAAATGGGGTCACGAAGGGTTGGATATGACTGAAATAACTGCAAAACCCAGTGACGACAGTTTATAGGATCAGAGATCACCAAAATAGAGCTAAAAGGTAACTCAGAGGCTTTCCAGTCCAGCCCTCTCATTTTCCACATAAGGCCCAGGGAGACTGACTTTGCTTAAGGTTACCCAAGTAGTAAGTATAAGAAGTAGGATTTGAACCCATGTTCCCTAACTCCAGAACCTGTGTTCTTTCCATAGTACGACATTGCCTCCTTCTAGTGTCTGACACTGACAAAGACTTCATTTCACCTTTTTAATTCCAAACAAGATACTTTTACTGTCCCTATAAGAGATACAGGTCAACAAACATTTATTATTATAATATATTGATTATTATTTATATATTATATTTAATAATATGCTTTATTATAATAATGATAATCATATTACAATATAATGTAATTATTATTGTAAATACTCATTAGGTACCAGGCACTTGGCTAAGCTCAAAAGACAGAACCAATCCTCAAGGAGCTTTCATTCTAATAGAGGAAAGTGTTAACCAGACTGAACCGGCCTTTAACATGTGGATGGCCAGAGTCCAACAGAGCAAGCTGGAGATAGGAGAGCCCAGAATGAAACAGAAGTTTAATTTCAAAATGAGGGAAACAGCTTGCAAGCAAAAAGGGGAATTATACCCTAGTGGGGGGAGAACTGCTTTAGTGTGGCTGAACCTTGATTTATTATATACATGTGTCTAGACAAAGAGTCAAACAGTGTAATGTAGCAACAGCGGTGAGGCACAACAGCAACAGTAAGGCAAGGTTGTCTAGTGCCCAAAAGTCTATTCATAGTAGGGCTTTGTGTCTTGGCCTGTTGGTACTTGCCTGAGGTCAGGGACCATCAGTTCTGTAACTTAGTTGCAGCAATGTTCATCCAGAGGGCGAGTGCAAAGGACTGTTGTTATGTCAAGCTCAGGGCACAGCTTGCTTGCTGGGCCTTAGCTCTGGAAAACAGGGGGCCTCCTAATAATATCTTGACAAAAGACAATATATAAATAGAAGCTGAAAAGAAGGTTGGGGAGGGTGGAAGAAGGTACTCAAGGGGTCACGGTGGAGAAAGAAGTCCTGAGAGTTAGGAGCAGAACTGTAAAGAAGTGAAGGAATGAACATGGATGACCTGGGCATTTCCTTAAAATGAAGATTCCAGTAGGAGCTGACCAGTCAGAGGAAGGGCTGAACAGGCAAGCAAATTGGTCTTTTGTTCTTTCATTCCCAAGGTTGTTAATGTAATTCGACTGGCCTATGGGCAAATTTATCCGTTAAAATAATAACAATGTTCAAAGGCTGTCAGGATCACATTTAGGAAAGGCAGAATTGTAAACAGATTACATAGCAGATGTATAATGTGATTCTTAGGGCAACTGTGTTGGGAATGTGTCTTAGAATCGTGTATATATAATGTGAATATTATAAATGGAAGGTGGGGCAGCTAGGTGGTGCAGTGGATAAAGCACCAGCCCTGGATTCAGGAGGACCTGAGTTCAAATATGGCCTCAGATACTTGACACTTACTAGCTGTGTGACCCTGGCCAAGTCACTTGACCCTCATTGCCCAGCAAAACAAAAACAAAACAAAAAACAAACAAACAAACAAAAGAAATGGAAGGAACTTTAGTATTCATCTGGCCCCTACCTTTTATTTTTAAAGATGAGGAAATAGAGACGAAGGATGTGAAATGACTTGACCAAAGTCACAGAGTTAGTAGCAGAGTCAAGATTTGAACTCAGTTCTCTTGATCCTCAGTCCAATGCCCTTTCCACTATTAAGAATGTTAATATTAAAGGTGGAATTAAGTCATACAGACGGAAAAAAATCCCACAACCTTAATTTTTGAAGGTGTGAATCCAGGATGTCATCACTGTCAGGCACTCCCTCCAGTGGCTCAGAGCACAACCTCTGCATACCTTCTCATTTTGTTCATAGGTTCATTGGTCACAAGAAAGATACAAATCAGGAAAGATCCTGAGCTGGAAGGGACCAGAGAGGCTATTGGGATCAATCCTCTCATTTTACAGATGAGAGAACTGGGATGCAAAGAAGTTAAGTGATTTGCCAAAGTCACACAGTAACCAATAGAGTCAGGATCTTAATTATTTAATTAGTTAAGTTCTCTGACTTCAAATCCTTCACACTTTCCTCCATACCATACTGCAGGTTCACAACATCTATAAATACTACATAAAAGATCCACCCAACACATTGCTATTCTTGCTCTTGGTTCTTTTTCTTTCTTTCTTTCTTTCTTTCTTTCTTTCTTTCTTTCTTTCTTTCTTTCTTTCTTTCTTTCTTTCTTTCTTTCTTTCTTTCTTTCTTTCTTTCTTTCTTTCTTTCTTTCTTTCTTTCTTTCTTTCTTTCTTTCTTTCTTTCTTTCTTTCTTTCTGGTGAGGCAATTGGGGTTAAGTGACTTGCCTAGGGTCACGCAGCTAGTAAGTGTTAAGTGTCTGAGACCGGATTTGAACTCATGTATTCTTGACTCCAGGGCCGGTGCTCTATCCACTGGGCCACCTAGCTGCCCCTGATCTTGGTTCTTTTGAAATAAAAATACACATGAACTTTAAAAAGGTCCAATGAGACTGTGATGTCAAAAGATTGCACAAACTCAAAGGAAACCCTGCTGCCCCCTCCCCTACCCCCACCCTCACCCAACAAAAACCCTTTAGGTCATGTTTGTAGGTTTACCTATTAGAGTCAGGATAATCTCTAGTGGGGAGCAGGATAAAGCCACTTTTGGTCACTACACTCCCAGTCCCTTTCCCCTAACATTTCTTTCTTTTTTCTTTTTTGTGGGGGCAATGAGGGTTAAGTGACTTGCCCAAGGTCACACAGCTAGTAAGTGCCAAGTGTCTGAGGTTGGATTTGAGCTCAGGTCCTCCTGAATCCAGGGCTGGTGCTTTATCCACTGTGCCACCTAGCTGCCCCTCCCCTAACATTTATATCCAGGTGAAATCAAGTTTACAAGGAATATGGAGAACTTCTTTGCAGGATGGAAGAAGAGGTATTAATGTCACAAAAGGAAGAGCATGCAACAGAGTGAAAGATTGGTTTATCTTCCTCACTTAGTCCCACTCCTGCCTATATGGGGCTGGGATGGATTAGGAAAGATTTGAAGGGGGAGCTAGGAGTATCTACTGATTGTGTTGATTACATGTAGATTAGAACCTCATCTACATATTTTGCCCACTTCCCTTGCTCTAATTCCTTCCCTTCAGGCTGTGCAAGATACCTTTCCTATACGTTTGGCATCTGGGGCAAATTCCTTTGTTTTCCAAGACTTTAGCAATGGCTCAGTTTATATATTCAGGTCATTTCTTTCAAGGGCTAGGACAAGGGCAAGAATGTGGCTAATTCCTAGTGACCGTGACACATAGAGTGTTAGGCTAAGTGGTCTCTAAGGTTCTCTGCAGCTCTAAATTTTATGAATCTCTCCATATCTTTATTTTTTATGACTATTTGACTTTATTTCAGTCTCCACAGGTTCTGTGACCCAAGTGTCTTCAGCAAGTACCGATTCTGCTGGCTCCTCCTACTCTATTAGCGGAATTCTGGGAATTACATCTCCTAGCGCTGAAACCAACAAACGAAAAAGAGAGGAAGGTAATCGATCCTCATTTCTGGGGCACCCCTACAAGTAGTGACTCTAAAGCAATGGCTTCAAGACCCAGGTTTATCACATCAGAGTCATAATTTGAGTTCTTGGCCACACACATTGCAATACAATCACCCCTCTTTAGAATTTGCACAGAGTGTTTTTGTGTATATGCAAGTATAAGTTATATACCTGCAGTAATGCCATAGTAAAATTGAGTGATTCATATACCTTCAAACATGCTGGCGATTGTCTCCAATTAACAATTTCTGGTAAGGGCAAAGATGCAGATTGCAATGGAAAAACTTCCTTTTTCCCCCATTTGATTGAATATATTAACACATGACTAGGGACAGAATCTCCTTTCCTGTTTAAAAGATAATGCTTTGAGCAATTAGGTGAAAAGGACCCAGAGGTTGTGGTGACCCTTTAGTATGAGAAGAGATGTTGCCAGGTGCATGCATTAATATATTATTAACTATTCGGGAGGTTTCACATTCTTTTAGTTCAGGAAAAAACTGAAATTCCCAATGCATGAGTAGCACTGTTCATTATTATTATTTTTGTTCATTATTACTATTGTAAAAGATGCCCTCCCTTTTTTTAAGGCTTTAATGGGGTCATGATGTTCATAGAGAGGTCTCAATGTTGATATCATCAGTCTTGTGGCAGCCACTAGAACAAAAGGGTGCCAAGTAGTAATGGACCGGAGAGATCTTTAGAAAATGCTAAACAAAATCTTGTTAGAGACTTTTGGGAAAACCATTTCTCTGAAAAAGTGGGAGTAAAAGAACATTTTAATTTCTGCTTTTTACCCATTTAAAGAAGTACTGCTAAAGAAAAGTCATTATTTTTCAGGAACATGTTTGAGGGAACCTCTTACTGTCATATAGAGGCATAGGCTCATTTATTTTATTTTATTTTTTTTTGTGAGGCAATTGGGGTTAATTGACTTGCCCAGGGTCACACAGCTAGTAAGTGTTAAGTGTCTGAGGTCGGATTTGAACTCAGGTCCTTCTGAATCCAGGACTGGTGCTCTATCCACTATGCCACTTAGCTGCCCCCATAGGCTTATTTATAACTCACTTCATCTAAGGAGTGGCTTAATATTGCTATTGATAATAACAACAACAACAACAACAACAACAACAACCCTCTATTCACAGCCCTTAAGTAAAAAAAAAATTTAAAGCATCCAGTCTTGTAATTTCATCAGTGTGGGGGAACTCCCAGCATGGACACTCCATCCACCAAAACAGATTGGCAATTAGTTTGTAATTTAGAAACTTGCTTGGGTCACTTTCAGTGACTTGCCTATGGTCACCTAGTTATTCCATACCAGAGTCAGAACTTTCTAGCTCCAAGGACAGTTCTTTAGGTACCACACTATATTACCTCTCATCTATTCCTTCATGATATCAGTATCCATTTTCAAACTCCCTTGTTCATTAAAAAAATACTAATTTATGCTACTGCCATGGAGCCAGTAGAATCCCGTGTCTTAAAGAGAATGGGCCACCTAAACTAGGCTCTTTTTCCCCCTTCTTGATAAGACAGGCAGCTCTAATTGACACTAATGGGACTGAGTGAAGAAATAAAGGCTTGGGACTTAGTAAAACCTTAGGAAAGGAGAGGGGGACCTCTACAATCCTTTGGTAGTCTGAAACCTGAAAGTAGCGTTATGACGGAAATCTTGATTCAGTTATTTTGCTCTTCACTTCAATTCCCTTTTCCGAATAAGGAATGTGTATGCACAGGCACACACATGTTTAAGTACTTAAGATCAATAACTAGAAAACTGAGTCTACTATGACGGCAGATTGTTCAACATTGTGAGTGGTTCTGGGGAGTTGCTCGATGCTGTGAAGTGTATTCATGACTTGTGGTGGCTTCCTCTCCTCCTTTTTACTTTTTAACAGATGTCACTAGTCTTTAACCCAGTGGGTTGCTTGCATGGTAGCAACAGGGGCAAACCAAACCAGACAGCCTCGATTGGTTAATATGGCTGAAGGTGTCATTTTTTTTCTTCTGTTGTAATAGGGACTAAGAACAGATGTGTCTTAGTAGGGGATCGGTTGCTCCCACTATCAGGAGAAGGACATGTGATGAAAGGCTGACATAGAGGCAGGGGGTGCTTCAGTAGTAAGTTTTTGAAGGCAGACTTGGATTCTGACCCACATACAGACAGTCACATAGATAATGGTCTGCACAGCTGTGGCTTGCAGGTTCGGGGATTGTAGCTTGTACTGGGTTCTGGCAAGAGAGGTTATAGCTCTGCAGGATGTAGGCACAATCCTCAGCGTCTGCCAAGGTGAATGGGGGCAGTCAGTCCCTTCCCATCTCCAAATTTGGTACCATACTGAAAAACTCTGTACTTCCCTTTTAGTGAAGAGATGAAGCAACAAACACGTGTCCTTGATTATTTTGGCAATATAACAAGGATTCAGAATTGCAGTAGCCCACTCTTAATGAGGATGACTGTCTTTGGCCACTCTCTGCCCCCTCCATTATGCTATCTATAGACCTCTCCCCCTTCTACAATAAGTGCTTTTTATTCTCTGCAGGGAGCATGTCTTCTCCAGATTTGTGTAGTCCCACACTGATGCAAACCAAGGGTGCCTATGGGGAAAGAGAACATGTGACTGATCGGTCTTTATGCTTTTATACTTTAGGACAGAGATTTTAACCTGTAGTCTGAGAACCTGTTTTTTTGTTTTGTTTTGTTTTGTATTGTTTTTACCTTTTTTTTTTTTTTTTTGGTGAGACAATTGGGATTAAGTGACTTGCCCAGGATCACACAGCTAGTAAGTGTTAAGTGTCTGAGGCCGGATTTGAACTCAGGTCCTCCTGAATCCAGGACTGGTGCTCTATCCACTACGCCACCTAGCTGCCCCTGTTTTGTATTGTTTTTGAGGGGCAATGAGGGTTAAGTGACTTGTCCAGGTCACACAGCTAGTAAGTGTTAAGTGTCTCAGGCTAGATTTGAACTCAGGTGCTCTTGAACTAGTTTCCTTTATAATTCTATATATTTTATCCCATGCATTTGAAAGCACTATTCTGAGAAAGGGTCCATGGGCTTCACCAGACTGTCAACGAGGTCCAGGCCAAAAAAAAAAAAGGTTAAAAACCACTGCTTCAGGTGTCCATTTTGAGGCTAGTAGACTCTGGGCCAGTAAGTCGGTTGGTTATGCCACCAGTTAGCTGTGGGCCTCAGTTTTCTTCATCTACAAAATGGGGAATACTGATTAAGATCATCACTGGGGTCCATTCGAGTTATAACATTGCATGAGTCTAAGAATTTATGTATCTATGAATTTGGGGGCTGCCTAGAGAGAGACAGACAACTCAGGAATTCAACCTGTGACAGTTTAAACATTAACGTTGAATGAATGTTCAGTGCGGACATATTTCCTATTGATGAGAATCATCAATAGAGTAAAGATCTCTGGAGGGAGAATAAAGAACTAGGCAGTTAATTTAATAATAATAACAGTAATAACAATAGCTAACATTTATCTAGCACTACTATGTGCCAGGCACTGTGCTAAAACACTTAACGATTATTATCTTGTCCGATCCCTACAATAATTCTGGGAGGTGGGTGCTGTTGTTAGCTCCATTTTACCAATGAGATGTGGCTATCCCCTTCAGGCCCAAACTTGAGAGGTCTTTGCATAGGCTCCTCCACTAGAGTGGAGTGCCTGGTTTTGGTCTGGAGATGATCCTGGGTTCTGGAGGGCTATGTGCAAGATCTGTCGGGGCCTAAAAACTGGAATAACTTTAAGCCCAGGCCTGGTGATCACTCATCTTTTCTGAGGGCTAGTTTAACTAAGTTTGGCCTCCAGGGAATACATATTTGTGGCCATAACAACACATGAAAGTCAGTTGTTAAGAAGTATTAAGTGGGGGCAGCTAGGTGGCGCAGTGGATAGAGCACTGGCCCTGGAGTCAGGAGGACCTGAGTTCAAAGCCAGTCTCAGACACTTAACACTTACTAGCTGTGTGATCCTGGGCAAGTCACTTAACCCCAATTGCCTCACCAAAAATAAATAAAGTCAACTTCCCAAATACAAGATGGAAGAAGCATGGTTAGAAGCTGTTCTGTAAAAAAAAAAAAAAAAAAAAAAAAAAAAAAAAAGAGAAGTATTAAGTGCTTATATATTAGGTATGTCTGTTAAGTACTACAGATAAACAAAGAATTATAAAAAATAGTTCCTGCCTTCGAGTAGCATACATTCTAATGGGGATACAATGTGTCAAAAACTAGGTACATCTGCTATATGGAGGGGAAGAATGGTCTGGATCCCCAGGGGTTTTGGAGGGTTTTTTTTTTTTTTTTTTTTTTTTTTTGCGGGGCAAGGAGAGTTAATTGACTTGCCCAGGGTTACACAGCTAGTAAGTGTCAAGTGTTTGAGGTTGGATTTGAACTCAGGTCCTCCTGAATCCAGGGCTGGTGCTTTATCTTCTGCGCCACCTAGCTGCACTGGAGTTGTTTTTGAAAAAACTCATTTGCCGAGGCAAGGAAATATCGCATTGTTTGGAACTAGGGTGGGACCAAAAGGAGAGCCTTCAAAAAAGACCAGAGCACCCAGAGGAGAGGGAGGTGGCATGTTTTCCCCATGGGTACAGGGCAAGAAGTGGCAATGACAGGAACAGAGCAGTCAGATATTGGCAGCTTGGAAGTTCCTGTCCTTAATCCCACGCTGCCAGGGAGATTCGGTAGATGAGAGCTAACAGGGCAAGGAACAAGGTCTGAGATGACTTTTTATAGAGGCTGCTCACCCAGGAGGTTGGAAGGCTGAAAAAAAGTAGCTACTCTCCCTAGAATGGGAAGGAACCAGAAGTTGTTATCTCCTTCCCAGGTCTTACTTCAGCTGAGTAAGATCCATTTCTAATTATTTTCTTTTATTATGCAAATCTCATTTCCCTGACCTCATCTGATTTCTCATAGAGACCTGTGGTTGGCCCCAACACCTGTGCATCTCCCTTTGCTGGTGGCAGGAGGGCACTGTAAGAATTTGGGGCACATGGATACTGAAATTCCAACCTCAACTCACTGTTGGAGAATTTCCTTGCCACTAACTAGGAGCAGAATCATGAGGGATTTTTACAATCCCAAGGGCAGAATTATTATGAATGCAGGCTTTCAAGTCTAATCCCATTGAACCATGAGTCTGTTCTGTTGTTTTGTCAAGTAATTCTAGTACCTGATTCATTAAGAGTAGCATGGCCCTTGGGCTCCATAGCTATACAAGCTATATACAGAGTAGATGGAAGATGATAATACTAACTATAATAACTAACATTTATATAGTGCTTATTATTATATGTCAAGCACTGTTCTAAGCATTTGGCAATTCTTATCTCATTTGAGCCTCACAACAGCCCTGGGAGGTAGGCACTATTACCATACCCATTTAATTGATGAGGAAACTGAGGCAAACAGAAGTGATTTGTTCATAGTTACCCAACTAGTAAGAGTCTGGCCTGAGCAGGGAAGGAAATAGCAGCTAGGAGGCACCAGGAAAGACCTCCAGCAGAATATGGGACTTGAGCTGAGCTTTGAAGGAACAAAGATGTAGAGGTGAAGGAGAAGAATATTCCAGGCATGGGGTACAGACAGTGCAAAGAGGAGGAGCACATCAACCAGTGTAGTTGAATCATAGAGTGCATGGAAAGAAGTCAAGTATAAGGAGCCTGGAAAGGTAGGAAGGGGCCAAGTTACAAAGAATTTTAAATGCCAGAGAAGTTTATATCTTATGCTAGAGCTCACGGGGGATGAGGGTGGTGACAAGGTCAGACCTATGCTTTGGAAATATCCCCTTGACAGATGAATAGAGGATGGAATGGAGTGGAGAAAACCTTGAGGCAGTAAGACTAAAAGTTAAGAATTAAGAGTTTGTTGGATATTGCAATAATCCAGGTGAGAGGTGATGAGGGCCTGAATTAGGTTTGTGGCTGGGTAAGTAGAGAGAAGATAATGTTTATGAGAAATGTGAAGATTAAAAACAAAGATATAGAAGGAATACAAAATGCCTTGGTTGAGGGCTGACATGCATAAATGAAATAACGGATTTTTAAAGTATTGAATAAGTAGGGTGGGATTAATAATGACACCTTGAATTGATAAAGCACCAAATACCTTTCAAAGAAGCATCTACACTGTGAGTACTGGGCTTAGAATGGGGAAGACAGAGTCAAATCTCATTTCTGACACTGATTGTGTGACCCTGGGAAAATCACTTAACCACTGGGCATCTCAGGTAACTGCCTAGAACTCACCTATTAAGCCACAGATGAATCATGGTCTGTATTGGTAGGCAGATTTCTCATCCTGTGAATTCCCCATGATGATGGATTATTCTTTTATCCACTTTCCAAAACACTTTTGCATTAATTGTTTCACTTGAGCCTCACAATGGAGAGGCAAGGTGAAAAAAAAAAAGAGAGGCAAGGTGAAGTGGTGTGTGGATAAAGAGCTGGTCACAGGAATTTTTGAGATGTGGATTCAAGTTCAGTCTATGACACAAAATGCCTGTGTGACCTTGGGCACATTATTTATTCTCCCTGGGCCCTCAACAACTCTCTAAATTTTAAAAATTACAGTACAGTTGCTGATTTTTATTAATCAGGGTAAAGAACCAAACAAGTTACTGTGTGGTAGATCGAGTACAAATAAATAAGGAAGCAGAGTCTCCTTTACTTGTCCAGGGTAATACAACTACTATGTGGGGAGAGCCAGGCCTAGAATATGGGGCTCTTGACATGCTGTTTCAGCTGTATCAAGGTTGTCTCCTCTATACTTATTTCAAGAAGATGGAAGAGGGGCAGCTAGGTGGTGCAGTGGATAGAGCACTGGCCCTGAAGTCAGGAGTACCTGAGTTCAAATCTGGCCTCAAACACTTAACATGTACTAGCTGTGTGAACCTGGGCAAGTCACTTAACCCCAATTGCCTCACTAAAAAAAAAAAAAAGAAGATGGAAGGTTTGATATAAATGTGGTGAAGTTCATAGTTGGTGAGCGAATAGGTTCAGACAGCACACAAAATCTATGAAACAAGGTGATGGGGCTGATCTTGGGCTGGATAAGCATCTTTGTATAGTCTACTGCACCTCTTTGGCAGGAGCATCAACTGAATGAGTTCCAAGTCTGAATTACAGTATATTTGCAAGAAAATGTGTTTTTATTAACTTTTCAGTAGCTCAACCTAACTGCTAATAGTGGCAGGCAGAATTCCTTGGGGATCTATCGGAAGGAATGATTTGTAATTAGCAAATCAATTTTTTTATATGTTAAGAAGGATCTTATAAAATGCCAGAAAACAGTTTATCCTCTTAGGTAGGTGAATGTCTTTCTGCAGTCTTGTTTACACAATTTATTTGATTAGAAAACTCTTCCCCCCCATAACTAAAAGTAAATTTCAGTCCAGCCCTGTCAGAATTGTCACAAATTCTAAATTAGCAGAATCTGAATTAATGAGGCTTTGCTGTATTCAGCCAGGAGTGAAAGCAAGAGTTTAATTTCCTTCTGTGAAACCTAAGGAAGAGCTGAGACCTTGAAAAAATACTACTGAGAGAAGGCTCATGGAGCTGAGAAATAACATTTTAATAAACAACTATGCAAGCTATGTTTGTTTATTGCTAGCCATCTTAGCTTCCTTTGGATTATTGGGGGAGGGGGATGGCACAGAATCGAAGGACTCCTCCAAGTGGGGTTGTAGGTGATAAACTTAAATGCACCAGTGCAGATAGTTTTCTCTGTTGAATGGTTTGAGATTTTGGAGTTTGCTTTCCTTTTAGTGGAGCCTGGTTGAATGGGATACGCACACAGGTGCCGTTCTTGATTCCCGAGGACCACTTGGGCTAGCTTCAGTTCAGCCTCACACATGTCAGGAATAGATCTTCATCCTCAGAATAGTAAGAGGGGAGCTGGGATATGGTTGTGCGTGCCCTGTTCAGTCCTGTCACACCCAGTGGAAGGCAAACTTCCAATTCCCAAACCATCCTTCAGAGAGCACTGATTGTACCCCAACGAGTTTGAAGTTTACTACAACTAGTAGTAGGAGTCTTCAAATTCTGTGACACAATTATCCTTCCTCTCCTTCACAATAATCCAAAGGGGACTAGGCTGGATAGCAGTCGACATGCATGGTCTACAAAAATGAACACAAGATTTGAAGCCAGAGGACCTGGGTTCATACGACATGTTCATCAAGTAGGTATAAGGCATTATGCCAGGCATGGAGAATAAATACAAAGACCAAAAAAAAAATCTTCCCTACCTTCATGAAATTTGATAGTTATGTAGCGGGATGGATAGAGCACTTGGGCCTCAGACACTTACTAGCTGTTTGACACTGGGCAAGTCACTTAACCTCTGTCTCCTTCAGTTTCCTCATCTGTAAAATGGAGATAATAATAGCATCTATCTCCCAGGGCTGTTGTAAGGATCAAATGAGATCATAATTGTAAAGCACTTAGCATAGTATACTTAGTAGCAGGGTGCATGGTAAGCACTCTACAAATAATAGTAGTTGTGGTTGTTATTATTTTATATTATCTTTGGTCCAAATCTTGACTCTGTTAGTGAAAACCAGTATGATCTCTTGCAAATCATTTTATGTTTTCATACTTTTTTTCCTTGTTTCTGTAAATTGAGGAGGTAGGACTACATGATCTCAAATTTGGGTAACCTGTATTGGCAATTCAGGAAATACTACTACTACTACTACTACTACTACTACTACCAACAGCAGTAACAACAACGATCACCCTGAAATATGGCCACTTGCGCTTTGGTATTACCAATGTTGGCCGGGGTGATATAACTGCTCCTATGAATCCAAGAAATAGATAACATGGTGTAGGGTTTAAGTTGCTCTTTCTGGGAACTACCACAATGATCAGATTGACATAGAGGGCTGAAGAACAAGTGGCCTGCCTTCAAGCTCTGGTATCCCGAAAAGAAGGCAAGATACATTGGATACATGAGAACTGTCAGACCTGCAGACAGTGCTTTAGTACAGAAGGTTTGTTGAGTCATTTCAATCATGTCTGACTCTTCACAGCCCCATTTGGGGTTTTCTTGGCAAAGATACGGGAGTGATTTACCATTACCTTCTCCAGCTCATTTTACAGATGAGGAAACTGAAGCAATGGTTAAATGACTTGCCCTGGGTCACATAGCTACTAAGTATCTGAGACTGGATTTGAACTCAGGTTATCTTGACTCCAGGGCCAGCACTCTATCCACTGCACCACTTAGCTACCCATAGTATAGAGGTTACTGATCACTAAAAGAGGCAAACTTTCAATGTGAACAAAGTAGGTTGAAGGTATGAATGTTTTTATAATATGATAGTAGTACCACTTAATGAAACTGAAAACATTTTATCAAGTTATAAGCAAGGACTTTATACTGCTTTTTGTCAATGATAGCCTCATCTCCAAGGTGCCTAACAACATATAGATTAATGCAGGGCAATCAAAGAAATCCCTTCATTTCTAATACCAGATTAGGTGAAATAAGAATGGAAATTGAGAAGTTACCATATGGAATACTCATACTCTTCAAACTACATGATAAGCTTTCACAGTAGGCAGAAGAAATTAAAACCATGTGGGAACAGGTCATCCCTGTTATTACCCTGTTTGCTCTTGAGTTTGCCCCACAGATGCTTTTGGTAAGTTTACAGAAGATGAGCTTACATAAAAAAACTCAAAAAACCTTCTATTCAATTGAAAGAAAGCAGTCATTTTATCCACCTGTATAAGTATCCTAGCTAGGACAACTAGGTGGCACAGTGAGTTTAAATACGTCCTCCGACACTTACTAGCTGTTTGACCCTGGGCAAGTCACTCACCTCAGTTTTCTCATCTGTAAAATGAGTCAGAGAAGAAAATAGCAAACCACTCCAATATCATTACCAAGAAAATCCAAAATGGGTTCACAAAGAATCAGCTACGACTAAAATGACTGAACAACTACAAAATAAGTGTCCAAAGAATATTAAATATAGCAACAACAACAACAACAATAACAACAACATGACATATTAGATAGAATACTAGAGTTGGAATTAGGAAAACTTAAGTGTGAATCCTGTTCTAGCTGTGTGTCTCTGGGAACAATGTTCATCTCTCAAAGCTTTATTTTCTCTATCTGTAAATTAGGGATGACGATAACACTTCTTTCAAAGGGTTGTTGGGAGAAACAAATGAACAGTACAGAGTTTTAGCTACTATTATTTCTAGCAAGATAATGACTCATTCTTAGGCTATTTCTAGTTGAATCCCATTGAAAAGATGAAAAGAGTGGGATAACATCTATTATATCTACATATGTGTGTGTATATATGTATGTATATATATATATATGTGTGTGTATATATGTGTAGAGAAAGAAAGTCAGATGCACAGTGTAATACATTTATGTATCACAGAAAAAAGCAGGATAACCACCAAAAGTGCAGAGACCACTTTCTGCAAATACAGTAATGGCTGTTAAAGGGACAAACATTTGGTTAAGGAAAAGATACTCAGACCATTTGTCATTTCCTAAGAATCTGTGAAGCTTTGTGCTCTCTATTGGCTTAGTCTTCGATTATTCTTCCAGTCAACAGACCCAGAGATAATTTGAGATTTACATTTTGATCACTTTGATCCGTTTGATTTCTCTTGACTTTCTCCCCTGTAAAAATAGCTAGCATTTCACATAGTGCTTTAAAGTTTGCAAAATACCGTAAGCATAATATTGCTGTTATTCCCATCTTTACAGATGAGGAAACAGGCTGGGAGGTGAAGAAATGTGTCCCAGGGCCATGCATCTAGTAAGTGTCTCAAGCAGGATTAGAATTAGAATTAAGGGGGCAGATAGGTGGTGCAGTGGATAGAGCACCAGCCCTGGAGTCAGGAGGACCTGAGTTCAAATCCGGCCTCAGACACTTAACACTTACTAGCTGTGTGACCCTGGGCAAGTCACTTAACCCCAATTGTCTCACTAAAAAAAAAAAAAAGGAATTAGAATTAGGTCTTTCTGACTCCAATCCTGCACTTTATCCACTGTGTACCTAGCCTCCTGTAAAGCCAGGAAATGGATGCAATTCTCAGAGGTCATCTAGTCCATTACATACTGGCCTGGGAATCTACTTTACAACATCTCCAACAAGTGGTCTTCTGGCCTTTACTTGAAGACATCTTGTCAGGGAAAACTTGCCACCTCCTGAAGCAGTCTATTCTCTCCTTGGGTAACTAGAATTCTTCTTTTCCTTGACTTGACCTCAAATCTGACTGTTGAAATTTCCAGGCCCGGCTCCTAGTTCAGGGCCAGACAGAACAAGTTTAACCCTTTTTTATCATGACAGTACTTTAGAGAGCTGAAGATAGCTGTTATGTTCCTTCTAAGTCTTTATCTTTTCCGGGCTAGTTCCTTTAACTGATCTCTCTATGACACCAACTCAAGTCCCCTCACTATCCTGGTTGCTGTCTCTTGGAGACTTGCTTCAACTTGTCCATCTTGAAAGATGCTGCCTAGACTGAATAGAGTACAGTTATCCCTTTCATATCTTGATTTTCCTCATCGCAGTTATGATACTTCACGGGTTAGCCTAAGAAATTAAATGGGACTTTTTTGGGGGGGAGTTTTGTGGAAACCTCAGATGATACGCAAAGGCCAGCAAATGACACAGAGCCTATGACCAAATAATTAACCCACATGTTACAATAAGGTACTGTAAACACCCCATAAAAGAAAAAAAAATGTTGACTTCTCTCATATGAAAGGAAGGCCAAAATTTTACATGAATTTTCAAGATCTTGGGGGCACTGCACCCCTAACTTCCACTATGTGCAAGGGATAATTGTACTACAGATATGGTTTGACCAGAGCAGGGTGCACTGAGGTCAATGCCCTCATATTTATCCATTGTGTGTCCTCACAATCAATACTTGTTAACTGATCAAGGATTCTTTCTTCTTCTTCTTCTTCTTTTTTTTTGGATGAGGCAATTGGGGTTAAGTGACTTGCCCAGGGTCACACAGCTAGTAATTGTTAAGTGTCTGAGGCCAGATTTGAACTCAGGTCCTCCTGAATGCAGGGCCAGTGCTTTATCCACTGCGCCATCTAGCTGCCCACCAATTATATGTATTTTAAAGTTCATGGACTTCAGGTTAAGAATCCTTGATCAGTGGCAGCTAGATGGCACAGTGGATAGAGCACTGGCCCTGGATTCAGGAGGACCTGAGTTCAAATCCGACCTTGACACTTACTAGCTGTGTGACCCTGGGCAAGTCACTTAACCCTCAGTGCCCCCGTATATATATATATATATATATATATGTATAAAATTGTATTTCAGTATAATTGGTTTCCTTTGTAATTATATGTACAGTTATCCCTTCCACATATATTGAAACTGTGATGGGGAAAGTTGCAATGTGGAAGGGATAACTGAATGATGTTTATTCATTTAAAAATGTTATTCTGAGGAGTCCATGTTCTTCACCAAGCTGCTAAAGGGGTTCATAACACACACAAAAAGGTTAAGTTGTGCTTAATAAATGCTAATTAATTGATTGGTAGACATCATCATGCCTCTCAATGCAGTCCAAGTTCATTTTTGTTTCTTTGGCTGACATGTTGCTTTCCCTTAACTCACATTGAACTTGTCTACTAAAGCCTCTAGAGTATTTCCCCTATAAATTGATATCTAGCTGTGCCTCCCCTGTCTTGTACGTGTGAAATTGATTTACTGTACCTTGGTGTGGTCCTTCATAGATTTTTCTTTTAGTCTTTGTTTACAATGCCTTGCATATAGTAGGTCCCTCAGAGATGCTTATTGGTTGAATGAATGAATGAATGAATGAATGGAATGGAATGGAGTCTGATTAGAACTGGCCTATTACTCTAAATGATCTCTAAGATCCCTTCTAGCTATATAAACCCTAAAACTCTCTCTCTCAAAACACACATGTATACACACTATATATGTATATATTCATAAGTGTATATGTTTATATATACACACATACATGCCCATGTATATAGGAATCATTATAATACTGATAGTATGATTCTATTCAGAGAGGTAGTATGCTATCATTCTAAGAACACTGGACCTATAATCAAGAGATTTGGGACCAGATCTCAGCTCTGAAACTTATTAGCTATGTGATTTTGGACAAGTTATTGCAACTCTTGGAGCATTAGTCTTCTTATCTGAAAAAGCAAGGGTGGTAATACTTTCACTTCTTACTTCATAGTTTATTATGAGGGAATGTACTTGCTGAACCATAAAGTTCTATCTAAATCTAAGTTATTATTATATAAGTGAGTGTGTAGAATCCCCTAGTGTGAAATAATTTTTTTTTTTTGCATGGGGCAATGAGGGTTAAGTGACCTTTCCAGGGTCACACAGCTAGTAAGTGTCAGGTGTCTGAGGCCGGATTTGAACTCAGGTCCTTCTGAATCCAGGGCTGGTGCTTTATCCACTGCACCACCTAGCTGCCCCCCTTGTATTCATTCTTAAAATAACATATTGCATCCGGTACCTTCTCTAACAACTGGGACCAGTTCTGTTGGCAACCTATATATGCACCCATAGCTGGGCTGGGCTATGACCAAACTCTCAGAGTAGAATGATGTAGATCTAGCATGGACCGAATTCTGGCCCCCTTCTAACTTGTTCTATAATTTCATACCTCCAAGGTACGGCCACAGCTCAACAGGCATGAACAAGGTGCTTGTGTATGTCATTCATGAGGACACAAAGTAGATGCCTATAAGTGTATACAATAGTACACACATGTATATATGTATACATATGTATATGTATGTATGTATGTATGTATGTATAAATATAAGGTGGTAAGTTTTCTCTGACCAGAAGTCTTCAAGTAAAGGCCAGAAGACCACTTATTGGAGAGGTTGTAAAGTGAATTCCCAGTCAGTATTCAATGAATGAGATGACCTCTGGAAACTTCCAACTCTTAAGATTCTGTAATTGCCTCAATTTCCTCATTTTACAGAGAAGCCAGGTGCACAGTGATAAACACCCACACACCCACACCCACACCCACACCCACGCAACCCCACCCCCCCCCAATAGGTTTTTGTAGTTCAGATTGGGGAAAGAGGTTCTCCAGCCTTCACATTGGGTTGGGAGCCTGGGGTCCAAGGCTCACACAGTCAGTTTGTAGTGACGTACATAGCTTCTCATATATCTGCCAATGAAGTTTGGGTATATCCTGATGTGTGAAGCTGAAAAGGGGAAAAAGGGCCTGGGTACTTGTAATACTGTAGTACAATGGCATCTTACACACACACATACACACACACACAATGCATATATATGGATACTTATGAGTATATACAGCAGTACCTATATTCATAAATACTGAAGGGCTTAGGGATTAGGGTTTGTTGTATCTCTCAGAGCATTAGTTTCCTTATCTGAAAAACAAGGATGTTGATATGTTCACTGCCTACTTAATAATTTATTATGGGGGAAATGTACTTGATGAATATATATTATTGTATATTTTAAAGTATCCACACATATATGCTATACTGTACTATATATATGGTACACACACACCACACACACACACATGAATATAAGTGGACTATTGTATATGTATACATATAGCTAGAACCATATGATGCAATCACAGCACATATATGTACACATATGCACACATGTGTTTTGTGTCAGTCCACGTACAAGAATGCCTGAAATACAATTTATGTTTGAAATATAGCATTATGAAAATTTCTATTATTTTACATTTCTAGAACCTGTAAATTAAATAATTTTGTATTATGGAAGAAAAAGAATATGGCAGAGATTGTATGAATTGATTGTTTTTAGCCTATAGAGTCCCTCCAAGCTGAGTTTACATGTATTTTTTGTTTGTTTGTTTGTTTGTTTTTGTTTTGATGGGCAATGAGGGTTAAGTGACTTGCCTGGTAAGTGACACAGCTAGTAAGTGTCAAGTGTCTGAGGCCAGATTTGAACTCAGGTCCTCCTGAATCCAGGGCCGGTGCTTTATCCACTGCGCCACCTAGCTGCCCCCTACATGTCTTTTAAATGCAGAAGACTCAGGGTCAACATGTTTTTCTGGGTCCCCATTACTTGGTGGTTTTCTCTTGGGAGTATATTTCACCCAGAGACTGGGAAGCCCTTAATAAACCTTAATCCTGCTGCCAGGGTAGCAGAGAATGTTTTCCCAGGGGCCATCTTACTAAACTGTACTTTGAAAGAAAAATGAAGTGTCCTTTGCACATCAGGATATGGTGTCATGAGCTGTAGTTTTGATACAAGGACATATATGCCCTTTGATATTTATGAAGCTAGCAATAATCTCTTCAAGAAACATGAAGTTGACTGATGCGGACTGAAAACAATTTAATAAAAGGGATAAGGGAGAGAGAGAGAGGAAGAAGAAGGAGGAGGAGGAGGAGCAGGAGGAGAAGGAGAGGGGAGAAGATGAAAAGGAGAAAGAGAAGAGAGAGAGAGAGAGCTCATTAAAGGAAGAAAAAAGGAATTTAAAATGATTTTTGGTAAACCAATGGGAATCTGAGTCTAATATGGACACGAACAGTTTGGATTTGTTCATTTTTTTACTTGGACTGAACCTGAGGGTTATTTTCTGTGATATGCTTGTCTCATCATAACAGAGTCTCAATATCTGTAGAAGAGAGGTGCATGTGAATTTGTTTCCATACGTCTTGGGCACAGTGGAGGTAATGGAAGGATTAGGTCAAAGCGGAGTGGGTAAAACACTGGATTAAATGTCAGGAAGTTCTGGGTTCAAATTCTACCGCTGACAGCTGTATGAACATCTATAAAATAAATATCTATAAAATAAAGGGGTTGAACTAGATCATAGGTTCTTAAACATTTTTTTTGTGGGATGGACCCCTTTGGCAGTCTGGTGAAACCTATAGACTCCTCAGAATAATGTGTTTGTTTTTTTTTTTTACATGCATAAAATAAAATATACAGCATTACAAAGAAAACTAATTATATTTAAATAAAGATGTGATTTTTCCCATTCAGGTTAACAGACACCCCCAACTCTATCCATGGATCCCAGGTTAAGAACCCCCTAGATTAGAGGGCATCTAAAGTCTTGTACAGCTCTAAATGCTGTGGTGCTTAGAAAGGAGAGAGAAAATTAAATATGTTATGGGGGGGGGAGACATACTTTAAAAAGTATGAGTTCAAGCCTCAAAGGAAGAGAAGGACCTCTTTGGAGGGACAGCTAGGGCTAGATTGCATTTATAAGATCATAGTATATAGAGCTACAAATGACTTAGAAATCATCTAGTCTCTTTCATTTTATCGATGAGAAAATTGGTCAGACAAGAGAAGTGATTTGCCCAAGGTCATGCACATATCAGATAGAAGAGTTGAGATTTGAAATGGGGCCCTTGTCACCAAATCCACTTTTTTTTTTTTTTTTTTGGTGAGGCAATGAAGGTTAAGTGACTTGCCCAGGGTCACACAGCTAGTTAGTGCCAAGTGTCTGAGGCTGGATTTGAACTCAGGTCTTCCTGAATCCAGGGCCAGTGCTTTATTCACTGCACCATCTACCTGCCCCCAAATCCACACTTTCTGCTCTGTCACATAGATTCTCAAAAGCTTAAAAAAATATTTATTCAAACCAAATGGAACTGCTTTTGCAATAAGTTGATTCCTCAGTGACATCGCTGTTAGCACCACATCTAGCCATGATTGTGATCATGACCAATAGACTTTTGAGAAATGAAGATTAAGCCCTTTTTGCACCTGCCTCTGGTTTGTTGGTGGTTTTCTTCAGCCTGATGATACTAAACATAAAATGGAGACAAAGTCTCTTCCTTCGAAAAAACCGAGAAAACTATTTTCACTTTTGTAAACGATGGAGATTTTATAAAAGCTGGTGAATCACAAAGGCTGGAATATCTGTTTTTTGTTTTTGTACAAAGAAATCTGGGATCTACAGCTTCAGGTAAATTCTGAGTCAATTTGATTAGTTTCGGATGCTCTTCATCTTCTAGTACACACACACAGGGAGAGAGAGCACAAGAGATTTGGCATTAACAGGCAGGAAATGAAGGAAGGGACAGTGGACAATTTCTTCAGTTTCATCATGAAAATAGATCGTTGCTCTCCATGAATGAAATGAATTCCTCGATACACCAAATAAACCTTCAGGAAAAAAATAATCCTTTCTATAATAATATGGCATGTAACTAAAATGTTATGGTAGACTCTGTTCCACTTGGTGGGAGAGCTGGAAGGAGCACTGCCTGGGATCTTAGACTCAGTCTCTTTATTTACTGGCTATGAGACTTGGGCCGTTTCATAAGTGGCTTGAAGACCGGGGCTAGGCATAGCCCTAATTAGAAAAGCTGGTGTCCACACTTCCTGCAATTGGGTCCCTGTTACCCTTCTTATGGAATTTGAATCTCCTTCATCATCAAGATCTTTCCCAGATACTTTTTTCTTTTTCCCTTTAAGATTTCCTCCTTCTTTTCCCCTTCAGTCTGTTTGCCTCTCAGGGTCTGCCTGCCATTCACAGTTGTTTTGCACTTCTCTGTTGTGAATGGGGCAAACCAGGACAAGATGGTGCCCCGGCTGTAAAATGGCTGCTTTGTGTCCCCCTTGGCCAACTCCTGAGAGCTTTTATGAATGGAGCAGTGTTTGCCTCAGGGGTCAGGGGCTGTGAAGAGCTCATTAATAGATAATGAATCCCCTCCCAACCCTACCACACCCCCCCTTCCCCTTAAGAATGGTTGGCAATGAAGGTGGTAGCAGTGGTTTGACATATACAGTGACAGGGTGGGTATGGGCTGGTGAATAGCTGTTGTTGGGAAAGATCGGCTGGACAAACGTCAGCCGGGGTTGCTGCTTTCTCTTCTATGCCTGTGACTTTGATCTCTGGGAGTGTTGGTTTCCGCTGGGCCTCTGAGGGGAACTTATTCAAGACAAGTCTTATCCTCCCCATTCCTTGATTCCCTGACAGACTGAGAACAGAATGGAAAAATTCTCTCTCTCTCTCTCTTTCTCTCTCTCTCTCTCCCCTCTCTTTCTTCTTCTCTCTCTCACACTTCCTGTCTCTTTCTCTTCTTTCACTCTCATTTTTTCTGTCTTTTCCTTCCCTCCTCCCATTCCTCCTTCCCTCCTTCTCTCTCTTTCTTTCCCTTTCTCTGTGTCTCTTCCTCCCTCTCCTCTCCTCTTCTCTTCCTTTCCCTCTCTTTTCTCCATCCTTTCTCTTGATCTTTACCTCTGTCTTTGTCTGTTATCTAGGATGAGAGAGTTCAAAGTACAAATGCTATGGTAAAATATTTAAAAAAAAATTCTTTCCATGTGATTTGGCTAAGGAACAGAAACAATATGGGGACATCAGAATCTTTGACTGTTTTTATGCCTTTAGAAATATGTCAAGTCCAATTAAGGTGCCCAGGAGATATTTAGGAGGCCTTTCAAAAGCTTGTTCATGGAACTCTCTGGGAGGTACTTGCTTTCTCCCTCTCTGAGGACAATGGGCCAAAGCCTCTGCCTAGTCTAGTGGAGCTCTGTATTGGGGTCTTTCTCCACAGGCATCCTTGGGCTTAGGTTCTGCCTAGTTAAATAGCTTCGAAAGACCTTGCACTTTCAATTCTATTATTTATATTGTGCTTTTTCTTCAAGGTCAGAAGTCTACGCCTAGTGGGACCCCTTAACGGAGGAGAGATGAGTGTTCTGAGATTTGCAAGTTCTTTCTGTGCCCCCTAGGAGCACCTCTTTGAAAAAAACAAAACCACTTGAGACATTTTCTCTTGAGCCCCTTTATTCCTTGCTAGAAGTGCCCCTGTTTGTTGTCAAGGTTGCTCCATAGGGGTTTGAAAGAAGATACTTAAACTGTGATGGGGTGGGGGGCGGTGGGCAAGATAGACAGTCCTTGTCTCTGCTAGCTTCATTTTTCAGAGGCAGAGAGAAGAATCAAATTAACCCATAGAAGCACTGTTAGATCCAGAAATTTAATAAACATTTATTAAATGTTTGCTACGTGCCAAGCTCTGTCCTAAGTCTTGGGTATACAAATAGAAGCAAAAAGATAGGTAGTCCTTTCCCGTGAGGAGTTCACATTCCAACAGGGAAGATAATACACAAAAAGGAAGTTGAAAAGTGGGGGGAAGTGCCTAAGTGGAGGGATTGTGGAGCAAGAAGTCAGGAGAGCAAAGGATGGGTCCAGGGGGTAAATGGTGTGAACATGGCTGCCTTAGGGTAGCTAGGTAGCAACATGGGACAGAACACTGGGCCTGAAGTCAGGAAAAACTGAATTTAAATCTTATCTCAGCCATACTAGCTGTGTGACACCCTAGGCAAGTTGTTTAACCTCTGTCTGCCTCAGTTTTCTCAACTATAAAATGGGCACAATAATAGCACTTAAGGATCAAATGAGATATTTGTAAAGTGCTTTAACTGGGTCGTAGTAAACACCATATGAATATTAGCTATGACTATCAAAGGCAGAATGGGCTGCTCTTCTATTTACTAGTATTGTGACACTGAGCCAGTTACTTAAGTCAGTTACTCTTGGCCTCAGTTTCCTCATTTGTAAAATGAAGAGGACATTCTCTTCAGCTTCTAAGTCAAATGATTCTGAGAAATGGATAAAAAAGGAGGTCCCTCTCTTTGTACCCCTCTGTCTTTTGTGTGTGTGTGTGTGTGTGTGTGTGTGTATGTGTATTTAGTTCTGAATGGAAGGCTGAATTAAATTTCAATTAGAAATCTTCAGAGCCTTAAGTTTCATGATGCTCAGCCATCCTCAAGTTTCAAAAAATGGAACAGGGGTGAGCAGCATGAAGTTTACTCAAGTCAACTAAGACAAATGTAAATGTATTTGGTACTCAGAGATGGCCTGGGATCACCAGCCCATTAGTATGGATGGAGACCCAGGATACAACAAGGTCACAAGAGTCAGGGACGTTGACTTGATGCATAGCAACCAGGGGCCAGGGACTACATAGCAGTTTGTAATTTCTCATTTTAATTATTGAAAACCTTGCTGACTCAGTGCTAAGCTGAAGCCTTTCTAAATTGCTGAGGGAGTATGAGTACTGTTAGTACCTTCTACATTTTTGGCATCCTGATTGCCTCATACTAGTTTTGGCTCCTTGTGATCCTTGTTCCCATCTTCCTCCCCAAATAATTTTACTATCTAGTTAAATCTTGATTACTGTTTAATGACATCTTGGCCTCATCATCTTTTTTTTGTGTGTGTGTGAGGCAATTGGGGTTAAGTGACTTGCCTAGGGCCACACAGCTAGTAAGTGTAAAGTATCTGAATCCAAATTTGAACTCAGGTCCTCCTGATAACAGGGCCAGTGCTTTATCCACCACGCCACCTAGCTGCTCCCCTCATCATCTTTTGCTAAAAGGAAAGGATGGGTAGATGGGCAGTGGAAATGAAAACTCTAACTCAAAGTAACTTCAGGGAACAAAATTGAATGTTAGGATATGTAGATGTAGTAGATGGCCACCCTATCTCTCAGTTCAGCTCTCTTTCTCATTTAGGGACCTGCATAAGTCATATGAGGATAAGTCAGTGGAAAGTGCTGTCCTGAGTCCTACATGTATGAACAGTAGTGTGCCCTTTACTGACTGTTACCAGGTTTGCTGTAAGAAAGTCAAGGTTCCTGCTTGAACTAGAAAAATTAGAGGCAACAGGTTATGAAGGACTTTTGAAAAAAATCTTTAAAAAAATTCTTCATATTTTGCCCCCTTCCTACCTTTCCAATTTTCTTATACCTTATTCCCCTCTGCAATCTTGTGACATTGGCATCCTTGCTTTCCCTTTCTTTTCTTTTCTTTTTTATTTTTGTGGGGCAGTGGGGGTTAAGTGACTTGCCCAAGGTCACACAGCTAGTAAGTGTCAAGTGTTTGAGGCTGGATTTGAACTCAGGAACTCCTGAATCCAGGGCTGGTGCTTTATCCACTGCGCCACCTAGCCACCCCCATTGCTTTTCCTTTCATGTGATATTCCATCTTCCAACACTGGGCATTTTTACTGGTTATCCCCCAGTACCTGGCCCTCTCTCCTTTCTGTTCTCCAACCCCCTCCCCTGCCTGGTCTCCATTCCCCCCCCCCCCCCCCGCCCCTTTTCACTTCCTTGTCTTTCTTCAGATCTGCGCTAAAGTCCCACCTTCTGCAATAAACCTTTCCCAGCCCTTACTCTTAGCATCTTCCTTCTGAGATTACCTCCAATTTATCCTGTCTATATCATTTGTACAAAGTTGTTCGCATGATGTCTTCCCCTTGTGCTCCTTGAGAATAGGGTTTGTTTGTTTTTGCTTTTCTTTGTATCCCTGGCACTTAGCATAGTGCCAGACACATAGCAGCAGGCACTTAATAAATGCTTGTTGACTTGAACAAACACTTATTTAAGTGGATAAAAATGACACAATGGAAAAAGGACTGATTCTGGAATCAGGGAATCTGTGTTCAAATACCATCTCTTATACTTACTACATGTATGACCTTTAGAAAAGTCATCTAACCTGCCTTGGCTTCAATTTTTTCATGTTTAAAATGAGGGTATTGGACTAGAAGGCTTCTGGGATCCCTTCTAGCTCTAATTCTATGATTCTGTGGCATCCTAGTTGTAGAAAGGCCTGCTTAAGTGGGTAGTGAGTTACCCAAAAAGAATTCTTTAAGCAGAAGTTGGATGAACCCTTTTTGGAGAATATTCTAGAGGGTTTTCCTGCCCAGCTATAGGTCATACAAGTCCTCTCCAGCTTGGAGATTCTATGAAACTTTTGTCTATCATAAAGCACTATGTAAATGCGAACTGTTAATATTTTATTTTATAATTTTTTTGATGCGGGGTCTCTTCTTCTCTCCTGGGCTGGAAGTGCAGCAGCCGCCCTAGGATTGTATTTCAATAGATTTGCATAGAAGCTTTAACATGATGAACCAGATTTTAAAAATCAGTTTTTTTCGGTCTGGCCCAGTTCAGCCCTCTTTAGGTAGCCTGGTGGCCCTCTTCTCTAGAGGCCTTTTCATATCTGTTCTGGACTTATTGTGGGCAGCCAAATCAATCATCTTTAGCTCTCCAATAATTCTGAATTCCTGAGCTCAAGTGATCTACCAGCCTCAGCACCGTCCTCTTCTCCAAGGAGTACAGATTATAGATTATACCACCACACAGGACACAACTGTTGGTATTTTAAATAATAACTAAAGAGAACAAGAGAATATGGATGATATTGAAAATTAAAGAACTATTTGGGGGCAGGGAGACAAAAACTTAAAAAATATCGGTGGCCCCTGCAACATTATGAAATTTATTAGTTTAGAATGTTTTCTTCTATCAAGTTTTCATATTTTAAGTGCTGCCTTTCTTCCCATCCAGCACTGGGATTTGGGGGAGGTGGAGATATGTGCCTCTCTTGGCAATCATCTTAAGGACAAAAGACCTACCTGCCCAAAATGTTGTTGTAAATTGAGACCTGTTCACTCTGAAAAGAAACATGATTTTCTTTGGTGCCTTTAAAGGGTCGGATTTAGAAGCAGTAATTTAAAAAGTGTAATCAGAACCAATATACCATGAGCCCAGTTATACACAAAGGAAAAGTTGTTTTCAAAAGTTTAGCTATGCAGGTGATGTGAAAGACAGATATTGCCTCTGGCCTCTATCTCTCCTAAAAAAACCTAAGGGTAGATATAGAAGCATCTGTTTTTCTTAATCACTCCCCACATACACTCACTTTTAAGTGGACCTTGATGAACACACCAGCCAGAATTTCTGCTGCTGAAGCTCTTTGTGCTGAAGTGGTTGGTTTCTTGCTTAGACACCTGAAGAAAATAGGAATAATTGTGCCCTCGGTGAAACGCTCTGAGGATTAATCAATAAAGGTCTGCAAAACTCTTTATAAATGAAGTTCCCCAGAAATATTTAATAGTCAACCATCATGGCTTATCTCATTTCTTTCTCCTTAAATTCACCTATGAATCACAATGGTCTGTCCAGAGAGTTGTCTATCAATAGAGGTTTACAAGTAGAAGCTGGATGACTGACTACTGGTCAGGGACATTGGAGAAGGAACTTGTGGCCAGGTAGAGATTGGACTTAGTGGCCTCCAAGGTCCCTCGCAGTGCTTAAATGAGCGGATTCCGACCTTTTTATTCAGCAGAATCACCTGTGCTGGGAGCAATCACTAGGCTTTCCAGAGGCAGATCTGGCACTATCTACATACTTACTCAGACTGTGGGGGATATACAGAAGAACCTGGCTAATTCTCCCTTCACTAATCCTCCAATTTGATAATTCCTTCCAAATGCCTAGCAGGCTCATCCTCCTTTTCAACAACAGATTTAATGCTGAGAGCTGTAGTCAGGGCTAATGTTATTAAGACCTTCCTTCTTCTGGGTGATAAACAACTAGATATTTGTTAGGGGATATTGAAGTATTCTGATCAGGAAACATCGTAGCAGAATGGGAATTTACCCAAATCAGTAGCCATTCATTTTAGCCTGTTTCTCCCTGTACTTCTGAATTCACTGAACTGGTGATTCAGGATAAAAACTCCTACGATTTGAGAGAATTGTAGAGGTTTCCATGCCAGTTGTGCTTAGAACTCTTGGGAGTCTTAAACCTGGTCCTTTTCCTTCCTTTCTCATAAAGAAATAATATAAGTATTCCAATTTCAGAGGCCTGAAACAATGAGAAAAAAGACCCTAGGGACAAATTCCTTGTCTTCCATACTATAGAGAGCTCAATTCTTTCTTCCATTCTTAACCTGCAATCTGTTAGTACTGGGTTTGGCCAATGGCAGAACAGACTAGCCTGGAGCTGACCAGGAGGGGCCATCAGAGCAGGGCAGATGATTAGAGTAGGTGCCAGAAGCCAAAAATGAGAAAATGTCCAGACAGGTGAGCAGTCAGGGATGCCAAGTGTAGGGAATGTCCTAGCAAGTAGTTGGGACATTGTATTTGGAAAGCTGGGTTTTAAGTAACAGAGAGCAGGTCAGGTAGGCACCTAGACTTGGGAAATGGAGTGAAGAAGGTAGGACCTCAATTTTTGAGGAACTGAGATACCAGTTCAAGAATCAAAGTGAGTGCTCAGGAATGGGGGGTGGGAGGGAGATAGAGGATAAGATGGAGACCCAATTATTGGAAATGGGGTACAGGGTCATGGCAGGACTAGCAGGAAGGCTGACAACTCTGGGTTGCCAAGCTATCCTGAGGACCTGCAGGTATAACTCAAGTGGAACCTTTTGTATTGAATGAAAAGATATTGTTATAGGGCAGGGGACTAAGAATTAAAGTGGGTGATGGATCGAGAGCTGTAAGGGATCCAAGAGGTCATCTAGCGCCCCCCCCCCCTTTTCTCTCTTTTTTTTTAGTGAGGCAATTGGGGTTAAGTGACTTGCCCAGGGTCACACAGCTAGTAAGTGTTAAGTGTCTGAGGCCGGATTTGAACTCAGGTTCTCCTGACTCCAGGGCCGGTGCTCTATCCACTGCACCATCTAGCTGTCCTCCCCGCCCCCTTTCTCAAGGTCACAAAGGTCTGGGGTACAATTTGAACCTAGCTCTTCTGACTCTAGATATAGTGTTCTTTCCACTGTATAATTCTGTCTTCAGTTTTGAGACTACAGAGTAGAATAGTACACACTCTAGATTAGGAATTGAGTCCTTGGTTCTAGTTTGGTCCATCATAAACTAGCTATGTAATCTTGGGCAATTAATTCAGTCTGTGTCCCTTGATCTCAGTTTCTTCAACTTTCAAAAGAGGGGTTTGGAAACTATTGTCCCCAAGATAAAAGATCTGCTTGAACATCTCTCTTACCTGGTGGTACTTTTGATCAAGATCTCAAAGATGCTTATTAAAATGTGGAGGGGGAATAAAAGGTAGGGGGAAAAAGGGAATATAGGCCAAGGGAGAGGACTGGTGGGTGGGAGAGCCTGTCTCTTTCTGTAAGCCTGCCCATCCATAAAGCAAGCAAAGTAGACTTGAAGGCCTGAGGGCAAATTCAACCTAGAAGGTTTATTCCAAAGTAAAATTTGATCCCAAATGATGCAGATCCATAAGTACAGAGGAACAGCTCAGAGAGGAAATGCAGAGCTTGTTTAGCAAAGAGTACAGAGACAGACAAACGTTTAAAACACGAGGACTTCTAGCAGTCACCTCTTCAGTAGATTACTTTGGAAATAGCTTATTTAGTACTAGCCAAATCTTCTTCAGTCTTTCCGGTCCTCTTCCCCAACCCTCCTTTCTCCTGACCTGTGGATATTACATTGTTAGAAGATGACCACAAGAGTATTTACTATATACAACCTTAAATTTTTAAAAAATGTAGCACTTGAAGAAGGTGGATTTGGAGGTAGTGATTATCTTTTTTTTTTTTTTTTTTGGCAGGGTACTGAGGGTTAAGTGACTTGCCCAGGGTCACACAGCTAGTTAAGTGTCAAGTGTCTGAGGCCGGATTTGAACTCAGGTCCTCCGGAATCCAGGGCCGGTGCTTTATCCACTGCGCCACCTAGCTGCCCCCGGTAGTTATTATCAAAAGCAAACCAGCTACGGGGCAGCTAGGTGGTGCAGTAGATAGAGCACCGGCCCTGGATTCCGGAGGACCTGAGTTCAAATCTGGTCTCAGACACTTGACACTTAACTAGCTGTGTGACCCTGGGCAAGTCACTTAACCCTCATTGCCCTGCAAAAAAAAAAAAAGCAAACCAGCTACTCCTTGTTTGGATAGTCCCAACATTCAGAATTTCCTATTCCCTTCCTTACCTGGTCTTGAAGTAGTAATTTTCCTTTGGTAGAGCCTACACTATACTCCTTACCCAACACCATACTAGCTTTCAGACACAACCATCTTGAGGCAAAATTTTGCCTGTGCTGGAATCTTTACCTTCCCATTTAACTTTCCATCACTTAAATCTATCTCATTACTCAGGTTCTTTTTTGTCAAAAAGGGTGAAGAATTACTTCATACATGAAGTCATTTTAAAATGACCCAGTCATTTTAAAAATGAAGAAATTAACTCAGATAAATTGTCATTTTCTCAAAGTCCTACAATGAGTCATCAGTACTCTTTCCAGTGTACTATATTCCATTCCATTCCACTCCCTCCCATTGCTATTGTCAATTTAAGAATCCAGTCTGGTGCTTGAATGAATGGAAACGCCAGAAATTGTGAACGCTTCCTTTTGCCCATGGAGATAGGTGGGAAGGTGCTAGATTTTATTTTATTTTTTTAGGTGGGGAAGATCACTTGAATGTTTGGCTTTAGGCCTGACACTTGAAGATCTGTGTCATGAATGAAGTCCAGCATGCTAGTAGAGAGGAAAAAGGGATAAATTACAGCTTGACTGCTGCTGCAAATGATATAATCAACCCTAGATTGTAGACTTCTGGTTAATTTTGATGTTTTATATGATATTAGCTATGGATGAGAAGTAGTATTGTATAGAGAGAACAGGGGGCCTCCAAACCAACCAGGAATGGTTTTAAATCCTACTTCTGACACTTATTGCCGATGTGACCTTGGGCAAGTCACTTAACATATCGGTGGCTCAGTTTCCTTGAGTGTAAAATGAGGGCATTGAACTTGGCCTCTTAGGTCTTTTCTAGTTCTAAATATATGATCCTGTGAAGTGACTGAAACTCTGTTTCTGATTCAGTTCAACTCTGCAAACATTTTAAAAGTACCTCCTATATGTCAGTGCTAGTTCCTGGGATGATAAAGGTGAACCTCAATTTCCTCATCTGTAAGACAGCTTTAACACTCACAGGATTGTCCCCAGGAAAGTGCTTTCCCAACTGCTATGTACACAAGAATTATTATTCTTTATATATGAACATAATCACCAGAAAGAATTCTATCTTGCTCCCTTTGGGATAGGGGAAAGGGTCATCAATTTTCTTTATTATTCTTTGGTTTAAATTTGTTTTTTTTTTTATCAGATGTTTCAGCAAAGCCACTTCAGATCTCTGATTCTGGGTCTGTTGATCCCTTGGTAAAGGTCAGCTGTATGAAATTCCCTGTTCACAGGCTAAGTGTGAATAAGGAAGGTCAGTTGTGACACCTACTGCCAAGTCCAAGAAGAACAGCCTAGGAATGTTTCACTTGGTCTAGGAAATAGGCTTTTTTTTTTTTTTTTTAGTGAGGCAGTTGGGGTTAAGTGACTTGCTCAGGGTCACACAGCTAGTAAGTGTCAAGTGTCTGAGGCCAGATTTGAACTCAGGTCCTTCTGAATCCAGGGCCGGTGTTTTATCCACTGTGCCACCTAGTGCCCCCTGGACATAGGCTGTTTTGAGGACCATGGTTCCAATAAGCAGCACACAGCATGAACACCTTGTGCTCTGCTGAGAAGCATCTTAGTTCAGACCAGATATGCATTTATTTTGTCCTATTGATTTTATTTGTTTTTTTTTTGTGGGGAGAGGCAGGAATATGATGAAGTCATCAAGGTAGTGATGATATCAGTGACAACAGAGACAAAAGGAGTTGTAGCAGATAGTATGTTTTGTTTTTTTTGTGCAGATAGTATGTTAGACCTGGAATCATGAAGATCCAGATTCAAATTCTGCCCCTGACATTTTCTACCGATAACTTCTTGCTATCTACAATCACTTCCAGATATCCTTGCTAGAATCAGGGGGTCTTAAGACTTTGGGGACACTGTACAAAATCTCTGTTTTCTGTTTAAAGTTCTTAACAGTCTCACCTACCTTTCCAATCTTCTTACACATGACACACCTCCATGGATGCTACAGTTTAGTCATCCTAGTTAACTTGCTATTCTGCATATGTGATGCCCATCTGTTTTATTTTTACGTTGACTGTCCTCTCTCTCTGGAATACTCCTCCATGGTGTTTGGAACCCATGGTTTCCTTCAAGCCTAAGTTGGAAGCCTCCTTCCCTTCCCTTCCCTTCCCTTCCCTTCCCTTCCCTTCCCTTCCCTTCCCTTCCCTTCCCTTCCCTTCCCTTCCCTTCCCTTCCCTTCCCTTCCCTTCCCTTCCCTTCCCTTCCCTTCCCTTCCCTTCCCTTCCCTTCCCTTCCCTTCCCTTCCCTTCCCTTCCCTTCCCTTCCCTTCCCTTCCCTTCCCTTCCCTTCCCTTCCCTTCCCTTCCCTTCCCTTCCCTTCCCTTCCCTTCCCTTCCCTTCCCTTCCCTTCCCTTCCCTTCCCTTCCCTTCCCTTCCCTTCCCTTCCCTTCCCTTCCCTTCCCTTCCCTTCCCTTCCCTTCCCTTCCCTTCCCTTCCCTTCCCTTCCCTTCCCTTCCCTTCCCTTCCCTTCCCTTCCCTTTCTGGGCAATGAGGGTTAAGTGACTTGCCCAGGGTCACACAGTTAGTAGAAGCCTTATTTTCAACAGGAGGTCTTTCCTGGGTTTCCCATTGCTTTTCTGGGCTTCTCACATGCTGTTTCATGACTTTATGCCTTCCACACTAAGGTTACTTGTTATCTTTTTTATAATGTATCTTATAGATGACTTTATAGATGTCACCTCACTCATTAGACTGTAATATCCTGGAGGATAGATAGTTTTGCTTTTATCTTTGAGTCCTTGGCATGTAGCAGAGTGCCTGGATAGCTGACACATAATAAATGCTGATTGATTGATTCATGAAGTGATTACCAGTTGAATGAGCTTGAGTTAGTTACCTCTCTGAGCCTCAGCTTCTTCATCTGTAAAATGGGGATAATAGTACTTCTAGCTCTTCTCTCGTATGATCAATTGTTAGAAAGAAATGAGATAAGGTTACTTAAAATTTCACTTAAAATTTTGTTAAAGTACTAAATAAATGGCCTCTGAGTCAGGAAGACTTAGATTCAAATCTTACCTCTGACTTATCTTGATTGTAGGACTCTGGTCAAGTAAAAGAACTTTTCTGTAACACCCCCGCCCCCCCACCCAAACATACACACATGCACACACACACACACACACACATACCCCACTCCTTAAAATTCTTTTTTTTTGGGGGGGGGGCAGGGCAATGAGGGTTAAGTGACTTGCCCAGGGTCACACAGCTAGTAAGTGTCAAGTGTCTGAGGCCGGATTTAAACTCAGGTCCTCCTGAATCCAGGGCCAGCACTTTATCCATTGTGATACCTAGCTGTGCCCTAAAATTCTTAATAACTTAAGAGTGTTAGTTTCAGTATAAGTACTACTGATCTACATTGACAGAAGGATTTTCTTAAGAAGAACTTTCCTATATTGAAATCTCAAGCCTGGTCCAATAAATAAATAGAGAAAGAGAGAGGGAGGGAGAAAGGGAGAGAGAGCAAGAGACAGAGACAGAGAGACAGAGACAGAGACCAAGAGACAGAGCAGTAGAAAGACAGGCAGAGGTAAAGAATGAAGAAAGAAAGGGAGGAAAGGAGGAAGGAAGAAAGATAGAAGGAAAGAAAGGAAGGAATAGCAAACAAGGAAAAAATAAAAAAAAGAAAGGGGAGAAGGAATAAAAAGGAATGAAAAAGAAAAAGAAAGAGAAAGGGAGGGAGGGAAGAAGAAAGGAAGATAGAAGGAAAGCAAAGAAAGGAAAGAAGGATGAAATAAAGAAAAAAGAAAGGAGAAGAAAAGAGGAATAAAAAAAATATCAGCTATTTTTATATAACAAAAGCAGCAACCGTTATTGAAGTCTTTGTGCTTGAAGAAAATGAGGGCATTGGACTAGGTGATCTCTAAGGTTTCATGACTTGGACAAATTGCCTTCCTTTCAACTCTGAGATCCTCTGATACCCTTGAACAGTATGAGAACTGGTTATGAGATATTGTAGCTATTTTTCTAAGCACAACTTAAACAACCACCTTTCTCCAAAAGTCTATGCCCTGGAGTCAGGAGGACTTGAGTTCAAATCCAGTCTCAGACACTTGACACTAGCTTGTGACCCTGGGCAAATCACTTAACCCCAATTGCCTCACCAAAAAGAAAAAGAAAAAGAAAAAGAAAAAGAAAAAAAAAGTCTATGCCTTCCTATTAAAGGGGAAATGATATCAATCAATTTATTGGACCCACAGTCTATTGTTGGACCCATAGCACATTGGTCATGATCCTAAGTTTTGAGATTTATTAACACACCTTAAAGAACAATGGCATGATGAAAGAGCTCTAGATTTTGGGTCAAGAGAATAACGGTTCAAATTCTGACTTTGTTAACTTACTACCTGTGTAACCTTGGGCAAGTCATTTAACCTCTCTGAGCCTTGGTTTACTCTTATGTAAAATGAGAGAATTGGATTAGATTTATAAAAAGGTTCTTAACAGTTGTGACCCCAATACCCTTTTAGATGGGTCTTTGAACTTATGTATCAATATTTATTTACCAGTGAGGTCTGAAAAGAGATTCCCTACATGCCCCCTGATCCAGCAGAGGGAATAATTCCCTACTGTCTGGAGTGAATGTGAATTTAGCCACCACTTAATAGGAATACTGAGAACAATAGCAATTCCTTGTACTTGTAGAATGAGTTATAGTTTTCAAAGCATTTTCCCACTTATTTTTTCACAAGAATACTGTGAGATAGGCAGGGTAGGTATTATAATAACCATTTTCTAGAAGATAACTTTCTAGAATTCTGGAATAGTGAAGAGAATTCTGGACTTGGGTTTTGTCTCTGACACTGACTGTGACTCAGGGCAATTTCTTGGAACCTATGTGCTAAGTCAAATAGTGGTTGTGATTTGTGTTGGTGAAGGGAGTTTCCATTTTGGGAGTTTCTTATGCTGAAGAAGTAGTATAGATTTGCAGTGAGAAGGGAACTTAGAGATAATTTTTTAAACAAGGTAACTGAGGCCCAGAGATGTCAATATCAAATCATAGATCCTTCACAAATTCCTTAGGTGACTTGCTTAAAGTCATTCAGTTAGATAATGGCAGAAATGTCTAGAAGCTAGGCTTTGGATGCCTAATCCACTGTTTGCAGAACACCTTTTAGGAGGTATATAATTTTTTGGTGGGGGAAGGCAATTGGAGTTAAGTGACTTGCCCAGGGTCACATGGCTATTAAGTATCTGAGGCTGGATTTGAACTCAGGTCTTCCTGACTCAGGGCCGGTGTTCTGTCTAGCTGCTTGGGTATATATTTCTTTTCTTTTCTTTTCTTTTCTTTTTCTTTTTTCCTTTCCTTTCCTTTCCTTTCCTTTCCTTTCCTTTCCTTTCCTTTCCTTTCCTTTCCTTTCCTTTCCTTTCCTTTCCTTTCCTTTCCTTTCCTTTCCTTTCCTTTCCTTTCCTTTCCTTTCCTTTCCTTTCCTTTCCTTTCCTTTCCTTTCCTTTCCTTTCCTTTCCTTTCTTTTCTTCCTTCTTTCTTTCTTTCTTTCTTTCTTTCTTTCTTTCTTTCTTTCTTTCTTTCTTTCTTTCTTTCTTTCTTTCTTTCATTCCTTCCTTCTTTCTTTGCAGGGCGATGAGGGTTAAGTGACTTGCCCAGGGTCACATAGCTAGTAAGTGTCAAGTGCCTGAGGTCAAATTTGAACTCAGGCCCTCCTGAATCCAGGGCTGGTGCTTTATCCACTGTGCCACCTAGCTGCCCCATGGCCATATATTTCTGATGGATGAGTTCTGTGCTTTTAAGAAAAAATTCAAAATTCATTTTATCTACATCTGTATCTTAACCACCAATAAAACATTGTGTTTTAAAACAGGGAATGAGTTGTTATGGGGTATTTCTCTGTCTTTTTTCATGGGAACAGCTATTTGTTGGGGTTCACAAGGCCTAAATGAAACTAAGAGATCAGTTTCAGTTCCTACTAGGGCATGTTCTTCAGAGTTTCACTTTGATTCAATAGGCACAAATTGGACTGAATCCACAAAATGTCCCTGATAACACCTGTTGCCCTTTGTCCAGTTTGCCTAGAAGCTCGTTTTCCTTTCTCTGTGATGAGTGGGTAGGGGAAGCCCATTTAAAGATTCTATTTTCAAACCCTTGAAACTCTGGAAAGCTTTTTTGTTAATCTACTGTCAGGTGATCCACTCATCTTTGATTTTTATGGAGAAACCTGAGTATAGATTTGTGTCTTATTGAATCTCAATCTTGACTTGCTGTGAAAAATGGTTTTCATAAGAATTTGTGGTGGTTTTGACCAGCTCACTGGGTCAAATCCAAACTCTGCCATCCATCATTCATTTGGCTCTCCTCATTTACTATCCCCCCATTCCTCCTTCCCCACAAATACCTATTCAACTTCATCTTTCGTCTACAACATTGCCCATCTTCTTACTATACAACCCATGTTCACATTCCCACCTCATTTCTTGTCTCTACTAGCTTATAATTTTTTTTTCTATCCTCTCTGTGGAGTTGGAAACTTTCTTTAAGACCCGACTCAAGGCTTTTCTCCTTCATAAAGCCTTCCCTGAAAACCTCTACTCCTTGGTGAGATCTTCCTTTGAATTTTCTTAGCATTTAATGATATAACCCACATTATATTATCATATCCTTGCTTGGATGTTGTTTTATAATTATTTTCTAGCTGTCTCACCGACTGGCAGGTCAAACAGGCAGTGGTATTGTATTTAAAGCAAAGCTGCTTCTTAACACAGGCATTTATCATATGGTCTTATTATGTCTAAGACCCTGAGCTAGGTATACAGCAAGATACAAGAAAACTAAAACCTGATCTTTACCTTTAATTGTATTCTGATGATTATAATCTTGAGTCTTCTTCTCTAAGGAAGGTTGCCTTCCTTCTATTTCCTATTTATTTTCTTTGTACCTATTTATTTACATGTGGTTTTTCCCATTAGAAGGTAAGCACTTTGAGGGCAAGGATTGTTCTTATTTCTACCTGTCTTTGTATCCTCCGTGTTTATGATGTTCTTTGGTATGTAGTAAGCTTTTAACAAATGTTTGCTGTTAATTGATTATAATCTAGCAGGGGAGGTAAGATACAAAAAATGAGAATAAAATTTAGTACAATGTGATAAGTGCTATGGTAACTTAAGTGATATAAATTTTAATAGTGAAGGTATTGAGAAGGGGGTGAAATAGGGGTGTGCTGGAGCCAGATCAAACCAGTTTAGGAGATTATTAAATTTTCAGTATCAGGCATCTACGTGACACAGTGGAGAGAGTACTGGACTGGGGTCAGAAGAATCTTCTTTCTGAGTTCAAATCTGGCCTGAGACACTAGCTGTGTGACCCTGGGCAGTCACTTAGCTCTGTTTGCCTCAGTTTCCTCATCTGTAAAATGAGCTGGAGTATCTTTGCCAAGAAACCCCAATGTTTCCCAAGAAACAAATCATTCCTCTTGAAATCTAGAACCACTTTTCTAAATCTTTATCTTACGATCATATTTAATTTCCTCCTCTACTTTTCTAAGGCATCCGTTGGAATCCATTTTTGGGAAGAAGGTTTAACTACTTTACTTTTTTCTTTTCTTCAAGTTCTTCCATTCCCTTTTCTTATCTATGTCCCTGTCCATTGGGAACAAACTGGAGAGGATGTGATGTCAGCTTCCTCAGAATGGCTAATGCTAAGTAGAGCTTCTGAGTGACAAAAATGACTGTTTCTAAGTTAAAAAAAAAAAAAGACTTTGTAGAGTGACTCTGGCTATGATAAACTCCAGGATGTAGCTTTAATTCCCTTTATAATTCAATTTCCTTATCCATTCTAGCCTGGATCATACCAGATCATGCATTTTAAGAAGCCTTGGGATTATGTAAATCACAACTCAAAGCCAATCAGAAAATGAATCTGACATCCAGCAATCCTATGTTAATCATAAAGAAAAGTTCCATAGGGTTATGGAAGACAATGCTGAAGTTTTAGAAATCAAAGCCAATTTCTTCACTCCTTGTTCTTTCCCTTCTTACTAGCTCCATCTGTCCTCTCAGGTCTGACCTGCTGTTAATCCCCCCTCCCCCCAGTGCTCCACAGTAAACAGAACAAGACTTTTAAAAAAAGGCTATTGGTCAAGTTTGTCAAGGTCTCCTGTGATGATAGGCCCATTCTAGTGTTCCTGTGTCCAGATGTGTTACTATCCTCACATGTGGACTAAGTTTGCAGGACATGGCATCATTCCTTAGAGTCATCCTAGGTATGATTGCTGCCTCCTGGTCATCATAGGGGAAGAGACGTGTTTCCTTTAAGATAAGCATGGAGAAGTTAGAGAGACCTTACCTCTATCTGCACTATGTCTGGAATCAAGGTAGGCAGGAGCTGCTGGGAATGGAGGAAAAAAAAATAGAGAAAGCATATTAAAATAAACATTGTTGAGTCTTCTAGACTGGATTGCCTCTAAACAAAATAGGGGATAGATTAATTCTGTTCCCTTAAAATATCCTTCTCTCCTCTTTCTTTTCATCACACCCATGGCATCCAGTGCCTCATTTGTTTTCCTGGATGCCAGTGTATTACTGGGTATTGTCCTAACCATTCTCCCTCTGCTGTCAGAATGACCTTGTTCTCTTGGGGAAATAGAAAAGCCTCTGGATTAGGAGTTGCTATTTCCAGCTTTGCCATTTACTAGCTGTATTATGCTAGGCAAGTTACTTAACCATTCTGAGCCTCAGTTTCCTCATCTGTAAAATGGGTAATCCCTACTTACCTCATGGGCTTATTGTATGTAATGAGAAAATAATTTTTTTTTTTGGTGGGGGCAATGAGGGTTAAGTGACTTGTCCATGGTCACATGGCTAGTAAGTGTCAAGTGTCTGATTCTGGATTTGAACTCAGGTCCTCCTGAATCCAGGGCTGGTGCTTTACCCAATAAACCACCTAGCTGCCCCTGAGAAAAAAAAAAGCCTTGGAAATTGTAAATGCACTATATAAATGTAAGTGATTTTTGTTATTGCATCCTGGAAAGGATAGGATAAACTAGTTTTCACACCATCATGTGACTGACTAAAAACAGCTGGGTTGTCTCAATGCAAAGAACTATCTAAATGTGGAATTCCAGTCACAAACAATAAATTTGTGGGGAGATATTTTGTGATATATGAGGGCCTATTTGCCTTCCTTGAATTTCACTAAGCAGTAGCTTATTCTGTCAATGCAGGAGACCAATCCTGTTAGTTGTATTTATTAATTTTTACATATAGCTTAGCCACTATTGACTCTAGTAGCTTGGGCTAAATACTAGAATCTGGTATTTAGCATTCTGAAAAAGTGTTTAGCACTGATGAAAAAGTCATTTGAAAAGTAATATAAAATTGCAAAAGGATTTAAATACTTATGTTACTACTCACTAAGAAAGTATTGTAAAGTGCTTTGCATAAATAAAGGATTATAGAAATGCTCAGTGGCAGTAATAATACTATGAGACTATTTATTGCTTTCTACATTTGGAAAGGAGAAATTTAGGAGGCTCCTTGGAGTAAGATCATGTTGAATTTTGAAATGTTTAAATACAATCCCACAACGTAGACCAAAAATATAAAGTAAAACAAGTTCTTCAAGGTTTGGGCCTTATGACAAGTATTTTTCTCTCTGTGAATTTGGACACTTTGATTTATTGGCACCTATTATTATTGTTTCATTTCACTTTATGGCCATGACCTTAGGCAACTAGGTGGTGCAGTGGATAGAAAACTGGGTTTGGAAGCAGGAAGACTCATCTTCATGAGTTCAAATCCAGTCTCAGACACTTGCTAGCTGGGTGACCCTGGGCAAATCACTTCAACCTGCTTGCCTCAGTTCCTCATCTGTAAAATGACATGGAGGGGGGCAGCTAGGTGGCACAGTGGATAAAGCACTGGCCCTGGATTCAGGAGGACCTGAGTTCAAATCTGGCCTCAGACACTTGACACTAGCTGTGTGACCCTGGGCAAGTCACTTAACCCTTATTGCCCCACAAAAAATAAAAAAAAAATGACATGGAGAAGGAAATGGCCAGCCACTATAGTATCTTTGCCAAGAAAACCTCAAATGAGGTCACAAAGAGTCAGATATGACTGAAATGACTGAACAACCACATGGCCTTGACTGTAGAACCTATAGACAATGCAATGGAATCTTAAAATGGTAATTGGTTAAATAACTGATAACTTACATTTTGTAAGCTTTATGTTTCATACAATATTATATAGGCCTTCCTATTAGGATGGTAGTGTTTTATATTCCTGGGAAAATTTCTGTGTTAGTGGGGTAGGGGGCTCCCAACTTGTAGACAGACAACTATCATTAAATACTGAAGATCTACCTGGTAGATCTTCTATCTCATTGCTGCTGCCAGGCCCTTCTCTAAGAGGTTTGTAGGAATTCCCAATGGGAAGCTAATTGTACCCGATGGTTATCTACTCTCCTTGGTTCAGTTTAAGGAATTCAACAACGTTTCTTCTCCTTCCTGCTTTGATCCCAAAGATTCAAAGAAGGAAAACTAGTCTCACCTCATACAAATAATCATAACTCAAATGGATCTCTGATTTCAACCATTTAGAAGTTCCTCTCAGTGATGCAGATTGAAATCAACTTGTACCATCCCATCCTGTGCGATTCTTCTCCACATCCTTCTATAAGTTCACCAGAAGGAATCTGACATGACATGTTGGAGACTTTGTCTTCTTTCCTTTCTCTTGAGCCCTATTGGTCATCCTTTGACCTTGCCAATGACAAACCCGCCTTATTTTCCCCTTGTACAATTCTTTGATGATATCTTTCTTTCTTTTTTTGGGCGAGGCAATGAGGGTTAAGTGATGTGCCCAGGGTCACACAGCTAGTAAGTGCCAAGTGTCTGAGGCTGTATATGAATTCATGTCCTCCTGAATCCAGGGCCGGTGCTTTATCCATTGTACCACCTAGCTGCCCCTTGATGATATCTTTCTTATGAATCTATGGTCTGACTGTACAGACTTCTGACTCAGGAAAAAACACCCACATCAGTTACAAATCTTTTTTTTCTGTCTGTTAAAATATAAGCAATTTAATTTTTATGGTATAATTTTGTGCTTACCATATCTAATTCCTACTGATTATTTTCTCCAAAAACTCTTAATAACCTAAAGGCATGAGGCTTCTACGGGTTTGGGAATTTTTTCATCTCTTTTTTCCTGAACCATGCTTGCCTATACATTTCCCCCCATTCCTATCTTTTCCTGTTTTCAAACTGAAGTCACCAAGTATCAGGATGTATGTTGATTTAGTTTGAAGAGTCTTATCAAGTTCTTTGTAGAAATTTTCTACTTCTTTATCCTCTGAAATGATAAGGTTACCACTGCAATTACTTTCATGCCAGTCTCTTTGCAAAAACTTATAATTGGTACTGATATAATAATAATGATAATAATAATAATTAGCAATTATATAGCTCTTTAAGTGTTGCAAAACACTTTACATAAGTTAGTTATTTCATTTGATCTTCACAACAGATCTGAGAGGTAGGTGCTATTATTATCCACATTTCCCAAATGAGGAAACAGACTGATAGATGATGTGATTTATCTAGGGCTCACACATGTATTGAGTGCCTCAGACAGGATTTGAACTCAGGTCTTCCTGATTCCAAGTCAGAATGAAATGGTAAATCACTCCAGTATCTTTGCCAAAAAACCCCTATGGACAGTACTAAAATGTTGACATCAGAGATAGTGGAGGACAGAGAGGCCTGGTGTGCTATGGTCCAAGGGATATGAAGTTGGAAATGACTGCATGACTGAACAACAGCAACTTCCTGACTCCAAGTCCAGCATTCTACCCTCTATGATACCAGTGTCCCCACTCCACCATTAGGGAGGGACTTTGTGGAGGAATAATATTAACAAAATTATACTAATATTTTAGATATATGTAGCCCCTTGCAGTTTTCAAAGTGTTTTTCTATATATTGTTTTATTTGTTCCTCATAATGACTCTATGAGTTAGGCAGAGAATATATCATTATCCTTACTGTATAAATGAGAAATTGAGACTTAGATTAAAGATTATGATATTGGTAATCCCTATTATTGATATATATATATATATACACATACACACACATATATAGTACATATATATATATATATATATATAGATAGATAGATAGAGAGAGAGAGAGAGAGAGAGAGAGAGAGAGAGAGAGTACATAAATGTATGTAGCTGATCCTATCTACTTTATATGCACTACAGGCAATTGGATTACACACAAACAAATGAGTTTCTCAAATAGAGGAGGTGACAGTAACCCAGATATATATATATATATTTTTTTTAGTGAGGCAATTGGGGTTAAGTGACTTACCCAGGGTCACAAAGCTAGTAAGTGTTAAGTGTCTGAGGCTGGATTTGAACTCAGGTACCCCTTCTCAGAAAAAAATGGTTTTTTTAAGTGCACAAAATAAAATACATAGAAATATAAAGGAAATTGATTATATTGAGTTATCAAAATATAACCTCCTCCAACAAAACCCAAGTTCATGGATCCCAGGTTAAGAACCCCTGGTAGAATGAATCCTAGATAGGAAATTTATTCTTCCTTTCCAAGTTAGCAACTTCACTGAAGCTCACTGTCTTAGAGAACAAGTTTGTGTCAGAGGTAGGACTTGGACCCAGATCTTTTTGGCTCTCTGTCCAATATTCCACATTATTTCTTATAATAATATGCATTATCTGACTGAAAGTCATGAATTACGCCTATGAAAGCACATTTAGCAAAACATTTTAGGGGACGGTGAATTATGATGCTTATGAACCCACAATTAGGACTATGGTGATATTAAACAGATCGGAATGAAAAAACAAACAGAATAGGGGCTTGAATTATCACCAGCTACTTATCTGACTGGCATCTTAGGGTTTTGTGGCATAGCGGTGGGGTATGCAAGACATTTCTTACAAACGATGTTGGTCAGGGTGATGTTATCCATGTGAATGTCCATTAATGCTGTTGATTCTAGGAGAACCTGTGTACCCTCTAAGCAGCATCCCATGGGATGATTTTTTTCCCCCTGCAGCTTGTGGGTGAGAGAAGAATTAGCCCAATTAGGGCTTATGGATAGGTGTTAGTATTTCAGAGGAAAAGCCTAAAAATGGGATCATTTGGAGCAAGGGTTGATTCAGCTCCTGGCATTAGGAGTGTTACAGATGGAACTGCAGGATGCCTAAGCAGTGCTGGAGCAGGTGAAATCCGTGCCCCTCCCTTGCCCCAGTTATTATTCAGTTCAATTTTAGGATGGGAGACTGGACTAGATGACCTCAGAGGCCCCTTCTAGCATTAAAATTCTGTGGTTCTAATTGGACAAGTTCTGATTGAGGACTTTCTCTGTGTCTGTGAAAGAAAACCTCAAAATACTAACAAAAATCCCCAAATCAGTCAATACTTGGTCCCCAGTTTAATTTTCTAAATGAGTTAGGTTTCAATATGAGAGAAAGCTTCTCATTAATTTTTATTTAACTTGGACTGAAAATATCAAAGAAGCCCAAGAGGAAATTTTGGTCCTCAGGCTGTCTTGGCTTTAGCCCATAAAATGGAAATGGCAGATTAGCAAAGTAAAACCTTAAATAGATACTGCTTTTTTTTCCTGGAAAGATGTCAGAGTACTTCTTAGGGATAATTTTATTTATCTTTACCTACAGGGGCACAGTGAAATGGGTGAGAAGAGAGAGTAATAACTTATGTTTATAGAGCACTTTATTGTTTGTCCTAAGGGTTTGCAAAGCACCTTCCTTGAAATGACTTCCATGAGGTAGGTTGTATAGGAATTTTTAAATCCCCATTTTTAAGATGAGGAAACTGGGGCTTTTAGGAGAACACTGACTTGCCCATGGTAACCTACCTAGCAATGTAGGTTTCAAATCCAGATCTCTTGACTCTAAGCCCAGTTTTATTTACTATACCATGCTGCCTATCTTCATCTCTCTCTTTGATGGATGGGGGTTCCGAAGCAGTGTGGTTAAATGACTTCCCCAACAGTGACATCAAATTTTCAACTCATGTCCTCCAGCAAGAGTGCTCTACCAATTTGGGGTGGGGCAGAGATTGGGAGTATGGATAATAGGAAGAGGTAGACTGAGCAACAATCTGTATTTTTCAGATTTTATTGGTAGAAAATTTTCTCACTGTCCGATGAGGTTGGAAATGGGAAAAAAGGGCATCCAGAAATACATCAGGTAGCCAGAAGGACATGGACAAAGCCTTGTAGACATCAGGTTTCAAAAACGGAGTAATTCTTTCCTGTTTGTCTTTATCTCAGTAGATTTCCTAAGGAGATGGGGAAGAAGATTCTGGTGACTATGGGCCTGTGTTTGCTGAACCATATTTATAGAATCCCAGAATATTAGCATGGGGAGGAAACTCAGAAATCATTGAGATCGAGGGTTCTTAACCTATAAGAACAAGTCTGTAAACTTGCTCTGTCTCTCTCTGTGTCTCTGTCTGTCTGTCTGTCTGTCTGTCTCTGTCTCTCTGATAATTGGTTTCCTTTGTAATCCTATGTTTGATGCATTTAAAAACCTTATTGTGAGAAGAAGGGCTCCATAGTCTTCACCACACTGCCAAAGAGGGTCTGTGACACACACAAAGTTAAGAAGCTTTGACCTAATTGAACACCCTCATTTTATGAAGGAGGATAACAGGTCAAAAGAGAAGTGATTTTCCTTCAGGAAACAGCTTTTTAGTGGTAGGGTTAGAACTAGAACCCAGGAGTCCTAATTCCTGGTCCATTCCTTTTTCCATTTACTCAATTGCTTTATAGAGTCCCTTGCTCCAAATAGGTAAGGAATTAAGTGAGGGTAAGGGGCATGTTGATTTGATTCTACCAGGCCTTGCAGTGTGTGTGTGTGTGTGTGTGTGTGTGATATAAATCTTTCTGGGAAATAGTGTTGTTGACTAGAGACTGGCATTTCTCCCCACAACACAAAATAACTGTGCCCCTGCCCATCACCCCAGAGAAAGGGAAAAACACCCTGAAATTGTTTGCCTGATGTCAGAGATGTGGGGGTCATTCTGGTGAGTGTTTGTATAAGTTTGAGGGTCAACCAACTCTGATATTAAAAAAAATGGGCCAAATGGGTTTACAGGCTGCCGTATGGAATCTGCAAGCCAGTCACATCAAGCCCGTTACCACAAAATTGATTCAGGAGCCTTCCTTTTAGAAACCTACAACATACATCCCAGGCAATCATGCAATCTCCTTCAAACACCAAATGAAATGAGTTAATAATCACTATTTGAGGGACTACACAGGCCTTCCTCATTTCCAGGGGGATTTTTTTTTATGAGCACACAAATACACACATGTGCATGTATAACACACATCTGGTGATCTCTCTCTTTGTCCTCCAACCACTCCTATTCTAGATTCATGGGTGTATTGAGGGCACTATGTGACCATACAAAAGAAAACATGACCCTAAAAAGACAAAGTTGATGAAATAGATACCTTTAAACAAACAAACAAACAAACAAACTATAGAGTATGGGTGATAATAACCTTACCCATGATCTGTTCTTCTAACGATACTCAGCCAGGGGCTGCCATGATGTGTATTTTATAACATTTACCAGAATTCCTTAAAAACAACAGCAACAGCAAAAACAACAGTTTGCTCAAAAATCTTTCATTTCCCCTACACTGTCTTAATTGCATCTGTGGACTTTGGAGACCTGAGACTCCCAGTTTTTCCCCCTTTCCACATTTCCTAGGTCTCCTTTACACTATTTCCTTTTATATGTGAACTGGAGAATTCCCCTTCACACCTGCAGTTCACTTGATTTTGTTCCCCTACAACTTTTCAATAGAGTTGGACAAGGCAACTTGAATTTAAAAACAAAGACAGGGTCTCTAGCATATTGATCTCAGGCTTAAAGAAGACCTTTGTGTGAATCCTAGAAATGTCCAGCTGTGTTTTGTTTTTTTTTTTAAGCAACAACAACAATGTTTTGAGCTAAGAGCAGAACTGATTTTAGGAGACCTGTCAGGAGATTCTTTTTTTTTCATGCTAGTACCAGGAAAAAAAAATGGAAAAAACCCAATAGAATTTAATTTTACAGAATTTTAGCTGTGTTTTTCAGAGCTTAGAAATTCAGAAAATTTAACCCAGCTTCAGATGAAGAGGGAAACTTTGTAATACTGGTCTGAACCATGACAGATATTGTAACTCCCATTCAGACTTGATCCCTTTGGGTCCCCCAGCAGACTGAATAGCTGATTGCAAGAACATTTATTTTTATCTGACACTCATCTGGTGTCCCTCCAATTCCAATTAGCATGGCTTTGTCTCAGACTTCTCCGTTTATCACAAAGTAGGGACAGCCTTTCTGAGTGTAGTGAAGTTCATGTTCCAAAGAGCAGTGTGGTATTGGGCACTCAATACTCTCAAAACCCAGGATCTTGCCAACAATAGAAATGTTTGTCCTTCAATCACAGCAAAAAGAAGAGGCAGAAGAAGGAAGGTTGAGAGCCAGATTGGAAGGCTTTCTGGGAGAATGCCTGAGCATGGAGAATTCATTTCCCCCTGAAGTTCTAAATGAATTCTTCCTAAAATATAGAAGGAAGTTATGTGTTTATCTGTGAACAATTTCTCTGTCCTTTCCCCTTCTGTCTCTAGTCTTATGTCCCCATTTCTTTGCTTTTTCTTTTTCCTTTCTTCCAAGGCACAAATGGTATCTAGGCTTTATCAATGTTACACTTAAACCAGTCACATCTCCGGTCTAAAAAGGACAAAAAGAACACAAAGGTGCATATCTTTAATACAGATCAGGTATTTTGACTAACCAGGTATCTGAGTATTTTTCAAAAATCTCAAACATTTCCCTGAAACACATTGGAAAAGAAATAGAGTGGGCAACTCATAACTTCTCTTGGGAGCAGGGGTTCTTGAGAGATTTCAGCCTGGGTCCATCAACTTAGATAGAAAAAAATGGCGTAATCATAATAACCTCAACAATAATATCTAACATTTATATAAGAAAGGGAAAAGTAACAGGCATGTATTGGGTGCTCACTATGTGCCATTCACTGTGCTAAGCACTTTACAAATATCTCATTTGATCCTCATAATAATCTTGGGTGCTAGATGTGATTATTAACAACAACAATAATAATAGGAAATATTTAAATGGCACTTATTATATGCCAGGCAGTATACTAAGCATTTTACAAATATTATCTCATTTGATTGTCATGACAACCCTGTGTAGTAGGTGCTATTATTATTTCCATTTTACAGCTGGGGAAACTGAGGCAAACAGAGGTTAAGTGACTTGCCCAGGGTCCCACAGTTAGGAAGTATTTGAGGCTAGACCTAGTATTTTTATTATTTTTTTAATTAACAACTAGCTGAAATTTTATTTCCTTCAATGGTGAATATAGGCAACAAAACATTATTCCAAGAATGGGAATTACACTGGGCTGCCAAAGGGGGTCTTATAACATATACAAAAAAGTTAAGGAACTCTGTTCTGGAATGGCAATGCCAACCTCTTTGGGTGACCACTTACTTCATAGGCAAATCTGCATGGAAGTTAGTGAGGGAGAAGTAGCTAGCTGGGTACTAGAGGAGAAGCACAAGGCATCCATTAAGGATGAGTTATAAACTGAAGCACTCTGCAGAGGCCTAGGCCCACTGGCAAAGCACTGCCTGGTATCTTAGGGAGGGCTGACTGTGCAGTGCTGCCAATAGTCACTTGAAACAAATGATCCAATGGTGTGATCCCTCAGCTCCCAATAACAGAGGGCAAATGGCCTTCCAGAAGGAGATATAGATTTTCCTTTGAGATATGGAAAGAGAAATAAATTAAATTATGCTGGGACCCAGCGACAAAGGGGGTGGGGAGAGGAAGAAAGGAGTAAAGAGAAAGACAATCTTTCCCTTGCTCCTTTCCAAAAAGAAAAAAAAAAAGGAAAGAAAGAAAAAAATAGATGACCCCCCACCTTCCATTCTGCAAAACATGAAACCCTTTGGAATAAAGAGACAACCTCTCCCCTGCCCCTTTCCAAAAAAGAAAGAAAGAAAAAAAGGAAAAAACCGAATTCACCTTGCAAACAAACCAATCCTTTGGAGCAGAGAAACAGAATCTCCCCTGCTCCTTTCCAAAAAAGAAAAAAGAAAAGAAAAAACACCCAAACCCACCCTCCAAACCATCCAACCCTTTTGAGTAGGGACAACCTCTCCCTTGCCCGTTTCAAAAAAGAAAAGAAAAGAAAAAGAAAAAAGAAAGAAAACCCCCAACTCACTCTGCAAACCACCCAACCCTTTTGAGTAGAGACAACCTCTCCCTAGCCCATTTCAAAAAAAAAAAAAAGAAAAGAAAAGAAAAAGGAAAAGGAAAAAGAAAAGAAAGACAAGAAAAAGAAAAAATAAAGAAAAAACCCAACCCACCCTGCAAACCACCCAACCTTTTTGAGTAGAGAGACAACCTCTCCCTTGCCGGTTTCAAAAAAAAAAGATAGAAAGAAAGAAAGAATGAAAGAAAGAAAAGAAAAGAGAAAAAAAAAGGAAAAGGTAAAGAAAAAGAAAAAAGTAAGAAAGAAAATAAACAACCCACCCTGCAAACCACCCAACCCTTTGGCCTGGAAGGCATTTGCAATTTAATTGATATTTGGCGGCAGGAAGCCAATCAGTATAAGTAAATTGACGTTATAAGATAAAAATAATCGCTTAATGGGATACCTTCCCCCATGGCTGAGGCAGCCCAAATAAATGGAGGCGCGCACTCGGAAGCAGCATGGTGGCGCATCCCGCTCCAGCCCTCTGCTGCCTTACTGGCAGGGTTCTATTCAGGCTGCAGTTTATTTTTATGGCATCTGTCTCCGCTCCCTGAGAGAAGGCAATGAGCGGTTTCACATTGATTGCCGCCCCAGCCAAAGGCAGCCAGAGCGAGCCCATAATTAATGACTTTATTTGCTGGAAGACTGCTGAGAACAATTGAGTTTGTTATGGTAACAACTGATGCCAGCTTTCCTAGAGGCTCAGGGGAGGTGTTTTAGTGTTGGAGTCCAGCAGCCAGAAGCCGGGCAGTGGACCAGATGATCCGCAGGCAGAGGGAGAGCCTGGCAGATGAAGTGTCAATAAAGCTGAGTGATTCAGCCCTTCAGTGATGGAGCCCGGCCGGAGGAAGGGATGAGGGCTTGGGGATGGAGCGCTGCTTTTTCAGAGCCTAGCTTTGAAGATTAATTATAATGATTCCAACCCACAAATGGATTGTAGGATATAATCATCATAGGAGAGTAGTCTCTCGTTCATTAAACTTTTTTTTTTTTTTTTGGAAAAGGGGAGAGATGGTGAGGTTAGATTGGAGCAGTAAGACTTTCAGGGACAAAATAGAAAAAAAATCTTTTCCCCTTGGTATAAAATAGACAACTTTTTTTTTTCTCTATTTCCTTCTAGGGCTGGTTTCTCCTTTTCTTCCCATTCTTGTTTGGGGACTCTCATGAAAAAATGCTGTCTCCCCTAAGCTTGAGGGAAGGAGATGATGTATGACCTCTTTCCCCTCCCCTCAAGATACCTTTTCACCTCTTTCCTCTCCCCCAGTTTTCCAGAACCAGTGAATCATGTTGTATTTTTGTTGGATGGCAGGAAAAGTTATTTCCAAGATGGTGTCTTCCCTTGGACTTTCTATCTTGGTAATGATTTCACTTCTCTGTTGTCATCTGAAAAAAAAGACTCCCATCAACAGGGAAGGATGGCTGGTGCTATAAATGAAGTGCCCTGCACCATTTGAGCCCTGGGCTCCTCGCTATGGCTGTGTTAAGGGAGAACAAGCAGATGCTGCTTGTCCTTGGGAAGGAACATGACCAGTGTTGCATCCATCCATCCTGGACCTGAAGCTGGGGTTGTAGCCTGGGAATTCCACCAGTGTCAGGATTTGTAATGATTTATTTTTGAGGGAATCTTTACCTGAGTGAACATTGTTATTGGTCTGGGCATTCTTTAAGCTTTTTGGTCTAATTTTAATTATTCTCTCTCTTTCTGTCTCTGTCTCGCCTCTCCTCTCTTCATTCATATACATGTACACATATTCATATGTATAAACACACACACATACATATATCCTTTTTAAAGCATTACAGAGTAATACTGTTTCTTTGTGCATGTTTGTTTAAGAAAAGCATCTTAGGTTTATGCTGGTATCAGTACTTGGTAGATGCATCTTCTGTGTAACTACAGCCTTAAATTCTAGAGAGAGCATTTATTCTATTTTTAAAAAAAGATGGGTTTTGTTTTTATGTCACATTCATTTCTGAATATAATCCCCCTTCTTTCCTCTACCTAGAGAGATTTCCCTCATAGTAAAGATTAAAAAGAAAAAGCAATACAGTTCAGCAAAACCAACCAGGGCAATGACCATATAATAAAAATAAATAGCCAACATTTATATAGTACTCACAATGTGCTAGGCACTGTGCTAAGTGATTTTCAATTATTATTTCATTTATCCTCACAACAACCCAGCATGTAGGTGCTATTTTTATCCTCATTTACAGATGAGGAAAACGAGTTAGAGTTTATGTGACTTGTCCAGGGTCACACAGCTAGTAAGTGTCTGAGGCCAGCTTTGAACTCGTTTCCTGACTCCAGGTCTGGCACTCTATTCACTGTGCCACCTTGCTGCCCCATACCTGGCATTATATGCAATATTCCACACCCATAGTCCCCCATTTCTGCAATGAAGGAAGGTACATTTTTTCAACTTCTCTCTGAGTTCTTCATAGTTGAAATAGCTTTGTAATGATAATTATATAGTGTTCAGTTGCATTATATTCTTTCCATCTATATTGTTGTAGTTATATGCACTATTTTTCTCATTTTGCTTAATTTATTCTGTCAATTTGTATATTTTCCTATTTCCCCTGAATTTATCATATTCATAATTTCTCATGGCATACTAGTATTTCATAATGTTCATGTATCACAGATTGTTTAGTTATTCCTCAAATGATGGTAACCTACCTTGTTTTCAGTGCTTTGCTACAATCAAAGCTTCCTTGCTGTTCCCACATATCTGGAAGGCTCTCCCTTCTAATCTCCATCTTTTGGTTTCCTTCAAGTCCTGACTAAAATCCCAGTATCCACTGGAAACCTTTTTCAATCCCTCTTAATTCTGTTGCTTTTCTTGTTTTGATTATTTCCCATTTATCTTGTATAAAAGTGGTTTGTATTAGTTGTTTGCAGGTTGTCTCTCCCATTAGATTGTGAGTTCCTTTAGGGCAGGTACTGTCTTTTGCCTTTCTTTGTATCTCCAGTGCTTAGCACAATGCCTGGTACATAGTAGTCACTTAATAAATGTTTATTGACCGACAGCTTTTTATATTTAAGTAGACTTTCCATTTGGAACTTATGACTACCTCAATGGTGTAAGATGCTGGCCTAAAGGCATTTTTCTGCCAAATGGCTTTCCAGTTTTCAAGCAGTTTTTGTCAAATGGGGTCTCTCCCAAATAGTTTATGTTGTCAGGGTTATTGAACACTGTTATTTGTGTTCATTTACTTCTGATTTGTGCCTCTACAGCCCTTTGATTTGCATTTTGATTTTTTAGTCAATGACAACTAGTCTTAATGATTTGTAATTGTTCAATTTGAACAATGATGCTTTATACATTTTTTAAGGTGCAAAAGTATTATTTCCCTTTCATTCCTCCTTTTTTTCCCCCATGATTTTCTTGAAGATGCTAGACATTTTGTTCCTTCAAGTGAATTTTGTAATTATTTAGTCTAGTTCTATAAAGTTATCTTTGGTATTTTGATTGGAATATTACTAAACCTGTAAATTAATTAAGGTAGTATTGTCATTTTTATTGTATTAATTGTCATTTTTATTGTATTAGTATGATCTGATCATGAGCAGTGAGTATCTTTGTGATTATTTCATTATTCTTTGTTTCTTCAAGGAACATTTTATTATTATTTACATAAGTGCTGAGTGGTCATGGTAGATTGACTTCCAGATATTTTATGAATTTTGTAGTTATTCTGAACAAGATTTCCCTTTCTATTATTTCTACCAGTTTACATTATTGCTATATAGAATGCTGATAATTTTTGTTTTTATTTTATATCCTTTAACTTTGTAATAATTAATTTCTTTGCTGAGTCTCTGGGGTTTTCTAAGTAAACCATGATGTTGTCTGCAGATAGGTATTATTTTACCTCCCCTTCATTAATGAAGAGCAATTACTCTTCTGAGGTAAATATGGTTTTTTCCCTGGGTCACTAGCTTTTTGGGAAGACATTTAAAAAAACCCCAATAACACAGTCTTTAGATATACAATAATTAGCATAATAGTAGGTGCTAAATGCTTTTTGATTGATTAGTAATTAAAAAGATGAGATGTTTTGTCCTTTCTGCTCTAGTCAAATGTTGTAGGTATTGGTTAGATAGGATAGATTTATTCTTGTGTCTTTTTTCTTGCATTTTCTTGTGGTTTTCTTCTCAGGACTACTCTTTTCCCTCTGTATAGATTGTAATATAAAAGATGGCTGCATTCTAGGGATGATTAGTTTAGTGTAATGTGTAAAATGGTTAGGAATTCTTCTGTGCTTCCAGTGGAATTCATCTGAACTTCATTTGAAGACTAGATTTATCACCCCATAAGTTAAATGCAGAGAAAAAGAAAAGGATTCAGTTTGAACATTGGTGTTTTTTAAAAACAGGTTTCAATTTGCCTAATTGTCATGTTTGAGGAAAGAGATGGGTAATTTGGGAGCCACTACACGTGTGGGAAATGTTGATTTCTCTCTTTATGTTGTTTTGGAAAAGTTTGGGGTTCTTTTGTGTTGCTGTATGTGTGATCCAATGGCATCACTGTGTGAGAGTAAGCCAGTAAGTGGAAATGTGCAAAGAGGGTCAATGAGTGTCACTTTTCCCTTCACTGCCCCGTGATAGAAAAGGGTATCAGAGTCAGCCAGAAATGAATTTGAAGCTCAGGAGTTCAGCTGTGTCTCTTATAGCAATGTCATGACAGAGATGGCCCCTTCCAGAAATCCTCTTTCCATTGCTTGTTTGCAGATTGCTGCTTATTGTAGCAGTGTTAGTGAAAATTCTGTCTCTTCGCTTGGCTATCTATATCATAGGATTAACCGGAAAGAAAAGAACTGAGTGCAGGCAAAGTCTGACATGAAAATGAACAAAACAGAAAATCAGAAGTGAGTGTTTGATGGGTCTCAGCTTCTGATGAGTTCATTTCTGATCGATCTTTGAAATAAAGGAAGAAATAGACAATCAGCTTGTTTCACAAATTCCTTTACTCCTCTCTGGGAGGCTTGAACTTACAGGAGTCCCAGAGCATTTGCAAAGAAATTACAAAGCTTGGATACTCTAATGCTCATGGCTAATGAGATGGGCTTCATCTCAGGGGAGAGGCTTGGTGTGAACTCTCCTACCAAGACTGCCAAGGAGGTGTTAGAGAGCATAGACGAATATTTAGAGAGCACCTACCTACTACCAGAAAGCCCAGGGATTGGCGAGGTGGGCAGATACAAAGAAATAGAACACAAATTTATTCTGTGGGGACTATGAGGGCTGCTTATAATAGGCAGGGGAGGGACCACATACATATGCAACATTACCCACTTCCCTGTTATGATAGGTGGCCTATTTAAAAATGGACTCGGCAAACCAAACAAAACAATAAATTACTATGGGCCACCTGATTTGTCTAGACACACACACATACGGTATGTGTATCCTCAGAGATATAATGTGTCAAATTATAGAAGATAACTGCTTATATATTCATATGTACATAAATATATGCACAGCATGTCGTAACTGTTGTACACATAATATGAAAACATAGGCCTTCATTAATAAAAACAATAGCATTGGCATTAAAAGAAACCCAACAACAAAACCTGCTCCTGTTTGAAGGGCTAGAATTTTATAAGAAGAAAACTTGAGAGCTCATCTCATCGAGTTGCCTCATTTGAAAGATAACACTCAGGTCCTGAGCATTGAAATAACTTCTCCATGGGCACAATGCTAATTAGTGTCCAAGCTAGGCTAGCACTTGGGTCTTTTGACTCCTGTTTCAAGGCTCTTTCCATTCCATCCCATTGTTTCTTGGGCAATGGCACCTTGAATGGTAAATACCCTTTCCCCACCCTTGAGTAGGAATTCTGGGACTTCTCCTGGAGGGATTGTAGCATGTTATGTGTCTTCTTTTCAAACAGGCCTTGCACTTCAGAGGTACAGCCTTTACTCTCTGTGAAGAGGCTACCCAAGGTGACCACTAGATGGGTGAAAAATGCCACATCCGAAAGGGCATCATAACCTTTACATCTCCTCAACTCTGCTCTCTCCCTCTTACATTCTATAATTTCATCTAGCTGACCAGAGGGACTCAGTTGTTTAGGGGTCCCCTGATCTTTCCCTCATCCCTCCTTTCTCCAGTTCTGTCTAAATAGAATATAATTTGAGGCAGGAGGATACTTTAACGCCTAGGAAGATCAGGAAAAGCTTCCTATAGGAGGTAGCACCTGAGGTGCACCTTGATATAAACTGTGGATAGATAGATAAAACCTTGATAGAGAGCTATTGTGCCTTGTTTATATATGTAATTAGCCAAAAGATGTTTGGTTTTAGTACCTACACGTAGCATTGGTGATCATGTGGTTGGGAAGCTCTGCATGAATCCAGTTGAACTATTTTTCTTGCTGTTCCTCACACAAGACATCCCATCTTCTTATGTCTCTGCCCTGTTTCTTGTACCTGGAATGCATTCACTCTGATAATCCCCACTTCCCTTCAAAGCTAAGCTCAAGAGTCACCCTTTTACATGAAGACTTTCCTAAATCTCCAACAGCCATTAGTGATTCCCTCTCTTTTGCTTGAATCAATCTTGTATGCACATTGCATGTACACACATATAACCCACATACATGTAACTACATGTAGCTATGTGCACAAATACATGCCCATATTCATGTACATGTGCGCACATGCAAAATATATAAAGTATACACAAAGTCTTTGTACATTTTAAAGCTATTAAAACTAAAGACTTTTGGCACACCCTACATATCATTTATCTCTAGACCTATATGTAGATCTATTTCTCATCATCCATATCTGTATCTATATCGTCTATGTCTGTATATCTAGCTGTCTCCTCCAACAGGCTGCTCCTTGAAGACAAGGACTGTTTGAATTTTGTTTTGGTATCCACAGTGTAGTGGATACTAGGTGCTTAATAAATGCTTGGTGATTAATAATTAAAAAGTAAGGTGTTGTGATTAAGGTCCAAGAGCCAAAATGTACCTTAGAGACCTCTTTGCTGAGTTGTGAGAAAAGTGCTTTGTAAACCTTTGAGTTAAAGAAATGTGTTTTATTCTTGCTATCATTCAGTCTAACATCCTGACTTTACAGAAGAGAAAACTGAGCTCTGGGAGTTGGTAGGCAGTGGGGGATAGGTAGTGGTTTCCCAAAATGACACAGTTCATGCAGTAAAGGTTCCAGAGTTCAAAACTGTTTTTTTTTTTTAAACTCCAGATTCAATGGCCTTTCTACAACCCTAAACTCTCTTGTTGTTCAGGCATTTCAATTGTGTCTAACTCTTCATGACCCATTTGGGGTTTTCCTGGCAAAGATACTGGAGTGGTTTGCCATTTTCTTTTCCAGCTCATTTTACACACGAGGAAACTGAGGAAAACAGGGTTAAGTGACTTGCCCACAGTGATATAGCTAGTAAGTGTCTAAAGCTAGATTTGAACTCAGGAAGGCAAGTCTTCCTGACCCTAGTGCCACCTAGCCATCCCCAAACTCCCTCTTAGCATAAACCAAAACAAAATTCAAAAAAACTTAGTAAAAATTTCCACCCTTGGGGGCAGCTAGGTGGCGCAGTGGATAGAGCACTGGCCCTGGATTCAGGAGGACCTGAGTTCAAATCCGACCTTAGACACTTAACACTTACTAGCTGTGTGACCCTGGACAAGTCACTTAACCCCAATTATCTCACCAAAACAAAAAAAAAAAAAGAAAAAAAATTTCTACCCTTTAAAAAAAAATTTCCACCCTTTAATGTAAAGCTTTCCTCCCAAAGATTTGTATAAAAAGAATATTTTCCATAGAATGATACAAAGACATTAATAAATAGCATTTATTTATTCAATAAACATTTTTGAACACTTACTATGGTTGAGGTAGTATATTCGTACAACATTAAAACCCCCAGATTAATCAGATATGGACACTGTGCTTAGGTAGCTTACACTTTAGTAGGGAAACAGATTTTTTTTTCATTTGACTATCTTTAAACTTAATCAAATAGACAAATTGACAGTTCCCTTTCTAGAAGTTTTCCAAAACTGGAACATCATTTAAAATCTGATAAACTGTGGTGTAGAAGAGGCTGAATTTTTCAGAATGATTTTATGTGAAGGGCAATGGGATACAAGAGTCCTATGGGGTCACAAAAGCATTAACTCTCATTGTGAAAGAGTAATTTCTGTTAACCATTCAGTACTGATTAGGAAATTTATTGCTGCATGCCTTTTTATTTCAAAGGATTCCTGGGACTGTATACTTCAAAAATTCTGGGAGATTTTTGCAAAAATACTGACTTGTCAGGAAATCCTCCTCTGCAGACAGAACTCCCATTATCCTTAAAGTTGAACATGGCTAACTATACTTATAACCTCTGGGCTGTCATTTTAGCATTTGCAAACCTGTAGGATTCTTCAGAATCCCCTAAGAGAAATCATGCTGAGGGTCATGATATATCTTCAATGCATTTATCACATTTAAAAGATGACCCCTTTGGGAGCCTGGGAAGGAATTTTTGACAAAAGGGAAACATCAATTTACCTACTCGGTCAGTTTCAGACAGTAAAAAACAAAGCAAAACAAAACAAAAACACGTTTTATGCCTCTTCAACCAACACTCTGTTTCAAAGTACCTTGAAATAATTTTTATTGACAGTCTCCCAAGCTTGCAGTGGGTAAAAATGAACACTGTGGACAACTCTTAACTCTATAGATCCACAATATCCATTAATCTAGTGATTCTCAGTTCTGGTTTTGAGGACACTCTAAAATGCATTTATCTGAAGAGGTTTGACCTAATTCTCCAAACATTCAATTCAAATCAAGAAACATTTATTAAGTATCTACTATATGCCAGGCACTGTGTTAAACACTGGAGATATAAATAAGAAAAAAGAGAGTTCCTGCCCTCAAGGAACTTACAATCTAATGGATTTAATTTAAAATATATGAATATATATGTAGTATATTCACATGACATGTACATAAGCTTAATATGACATGTGCATAAGCTTTATGTGACATTTGGAGTGGGAGTGGGGGTGCTAGCAGCCCTCATCAACTGGGGGCCTGCATTCCTTAACCTTACAGAAAGGCAAGTGTCATGTTAGGAAAGGCTCAGAGAGTGAGTGTAGTATTTGATTTGCTCACCAGGTGGTGCTATGCTCAAGTAGCCAGTCAAATGGTTTCTCCAGTCTTTCTCTGGTGTGCAAGCTCAGGCTTTCTCTCTGGTATGCATGCATGAAGATCCTACGTCATTAACTCATATGGTCCCAAGCACTGGGTGGAGGTGGGGGTGAAGAGGGGGCAATAAGGCTGGGGGGAGAATTAAAACCCAGGTCGGATAGATTCTAAATGAAGACTAGGAAGCAATGAAATATGGTTCATAATTATCAGAAAATGTTGAGCTCTATCCTCCATGCATTTGGAATTTCCCCTTTCATTCAATCCCCACCCCCCACATGCTCACAGGATATACTCAGTTCATTGTGACTACATAGTTTATTAGATATAGCAAAAATGCATAAAAAATTGTGCTTCCCCCATGGAGAACCTTTACCTAACTCACTCATGGCCCCCACTTCTGCTAGCTGTCATAGTTTTTCTTTCCTAGGTGGTAGAGGGACTGTCCCAAAGCAACTCCACCTCTTCCCAACACCCCCTGTTGTTTATGGGAAGGCATAAAGAGAGGGGGTTATGTGTTTGTGACAGTAAAAGCAAGGGGACAGTGATGTGAGGACTGGTCCTTCCCATCCTTGTCTCACCAATCATAGGGTTCTTATCAGTTTCCAGGTCAGACAAGCTCTAACCTCATCTATGCAGCACAGGATTCTGATTGTCTCCTCTAAATGTACACTGTTCTTCCTGCTTGTCCTTGACTCTTGCTCTGGGGTTTGTCTTGTCTCTGAGTACTGATATCAACTCCAGTCCTAGACTGATCTCCATTCTCCCACTGCTGGCTTTGGTCATGGTAGGTTGGGACACATAGGTGACCCAGTGGTCCAAACTCCAGAGTCTGCTGTTGTCTGCTTGCAAGTCAGTCAGGGGAACCTCAGTCCCACTGCTCTACGTCTCATGCCACCAAGATGGTTGACAGAAAGTGATTCTCAAAGGCAACGAAAGTGGAAATGGAGAATTCTAGTAGAAACCTGATGGCCAGTATTTGCATCATGACACATATCAAGTGTCCAACATTTTCCTCTCCTTTTGGGGAACTTCTATGAGCCACCATCTCCTCTTAACATGGGTAAATACCATGATCAATCCTCCCACTATATACAATAATTGATTTGTTTATAATGTAAATTCTTTGAAGTCAGAGGTTTTCTTGTTTCTTTTCTTTTTCTTTCATTCATTCATTCATTCTTCCTACCTTCCTTTCTTCCTTGGTATTTGTATCCCCAGTGCTTAGCACAGTGCTTGGCACATAATAAGTGTTTAATAATTACTTTTTCATTCATTATTCAAGAAGTGACACATGACACCATCAATGTCATATATGATTGGAAAGGGAGATAGGTCAGCTTTTTTTTTTTTCCAGGGCAATGGGGGTTAAGTGACTTGCCCAGGGTCACACAGCTAGTAAGTGTCAAGTGTCTGAGGTCGGATTTGAACTCAGGAACTCCTGAATCCAGGGCCGGTGCTTTATCCACTGCGCCACCTAGCTGCCCCAATAGGTCAGCTTTTAATGAAAGTAAGCTACAACCAGTGAATAGCATGAGTGCTTTAGTGGTTCATAAAGCATTAGGATACTTGGAGTAAGGCTATTAACATATTGTAGAAATTTTCTACTGAGGATTTGTGGGAGTATACCATGTAACACCAAACTTGCAATCACAGGACTTGAGTTCAAATTCTGCCTCTGTAGTACCGATACACAGGCAAACCATTTAGCTTCTCTTTGTTCATCTGTAAAATGATGGAGTTGGTTTAGAACAAAGTTTCTTAAATTGTGGATTGTGACCTCATATGGGGTCAGGTAACTGAATGTGGGGGTTGTGAAAAAATTGGCAGTAAATAATTTGTATACCTTTTTTATATACCTATATATCTGAGGTAGTGTAAAAATTTCTCAGGTGAAAAGGGGTTGGGAGTGAAAAAAGTTTTAGGAGGCCTTGGTTTAGATGGTAGTCAGGGTCTCTTCCAGTTCTAAACATATGTATGATCCTATGAATGGACAAGAATTACACAGGAGAAGAAGGTGTAGATAAATGGTTGTATAACCATATGTGGTTATCATCTACAACAAGGGAAGGAGTGAGATCATAGATTAATCAAAATATGCAGAGGGGTGTTGGAGCCAGCTCTAACCAGCTTGAGAGAGCAGACTGTTAAATTTTCAGTGTGAGCAATTACACCTCAGAAATCAGCCAACATCATACATATACACATATATATGCATACATGCATACATATATATTGTTTTGTTGATTGTTTAGGCTTAAGAAAGTGATGGAGAAAATGTTAATAATGCAGATTAAACTTAAAAGTGTGTCTTGTGTACACCCCACCTCCCCAGATCTGGTTGTTAAACATTTACTAGCTTAGCATAGCGTGTGGGACATAGTAATCACTAAATAAATGTTAGCTATTATGATATCCATTGGTGTGGGATCATGCCTTACATATAGTCTCCTTTTGTTGCCCTGGCTAAAATACAGTGACCTTCTAGCCAACTGTGTGATTATAAACCCCTCTGAATTTAGCTAGTCTGATCCTTAGATTACAGATATACAGTCTATTGTTGGAGTGTAGATGATTCCCTCTCTGGCTGGTAGCATGTATCAGAGCTTGACCTCTACTTGCATAGTTTTTTCAGAACTCAGGATAACTGCAGAGTGTCAGAGTAGGATTTTAGTGGAGTATGTATACCTTATGGTATTTTTAAGAGAAGGGGAAGGATAGCTGCAAAACAATGGCAGAGTGATCTCCAGAAAGCTGGTGATGTTGTTCAGTTGTTTCAGTCATATCTGACTCTTGGTGACCCCATTTGGGGTTTTCTTGGTAGATAATTCAGTGGTCTGCCATTTCCTTCTCCAGCTCATTTTACAGGTTAAGTGACTTACCCAGGGTAACACAGCTAGTAAGTGTCTAAGGCCAGATTTACATTCAGGAAGATAAATCTTCTGGAGTTCAGGCTCAGCTCTCTATCCACTGCACCATCTAGCCACTCCAGAAAGTTGGATATCAAGGCATATATTGCGTTGTAATCGGCTATTGTAGTTCTCTGATTTCTATTAGTTGTTATATTTGTCATTCCAAGCATGGTCAAGGGACCTAAGAATGTTTATTATGGAAAAGAGAAGATTTAGGGGAGATATGCTAGCTAACATATGGAAGAGGGACTAGGTATGTTCTATTTGGCCTTAAAAAGGCAGAAATAAGATTAATGGATGAGGGTTATAGGCAGGTAAAATTTTAGCCAATATAAGGAGGAACTTAGTGAAAACGAAGACTTTCCAGAATGCAATGGACATCACTGAAGAGATATGAGATCCCTGTTTTTTCTTTTATTGATGGTTTCTGAATTATCATAAACAGTTTGCCTTGATAAGAAGAGATGAGATCAAGATGCACTTGACATGTATTATGCTGTACAGATTCAGGACTGTTGGTTTCCCTTTCCTTTTTCATTGTCATTTTAAAAAGAAATGGCTTCTGGTCTACTTATCTCTTTATAAAAAATGAATGCTTTCTGGGTTGGTTCTCTGGGAGAAGAGGAAGGGAGATATTAGGAAATGAAGTGATATTGAATGTATTAATACATTTTTTTTTTTTTTAGTGAGGCAATTGGGGTTAAGTGACTTGCCCAGGGTCACACAGCTAGTACGTGTCAAGTGTCTGAGGTCGGATTTGAACTCAGGTACTCCTGACTCCAGGGCCGGTGCTCTATCCACTGCGCCACCTAGCCGCCCCAATACATTTTTTAAAAGGGAAAATTAGAGATTTTTGAAAAAAGAGCTGCATTATTAGGTCCTGTCACTACAATTTTCAAGCAGAGGCCAGATGTTG